>NC_135611.1:70807931-71109741 GCF_053574225.1 Canis aureus | reverse complement strand
GAACCAAGAAAAAAAGTTTCAAAATAAATCTAAGAACCAATAATGTGATTCTCGAGCCCATCCCCAGGGCACCTCTCACTCATATAAAAAAAAAAAAATATGACAAGATAAAGAGTGTAGCAAATCAGAGTTTTCATCAAGAGGATTTCTTAGGTCTGTCTGCTGCCAAGCTGTGACTCCTATCCCCAAGGGCAGGGTGAGGGAGGAGCACGATGCACCTCACGCCTTAGGTCAAGGGAGAGGGTTGCCATCCTATCTCATTTCATGTTTTATTTGCCTCGTGCTTTCCTGTTTATCACTCCCCACCTCAGTTTTGCCTGAATCAGCTAGGTCACAAGTTAACCTTGAAATCTCAGCAGTTTACCATAACAAAGGTTTATCTCTTACTCATTGTGCTCAAACTATAGACCCATCTGACCAGTGCTCCCCAAAATCTAAAGAGCAAGAAGCGTGGCTTCTCGGTGCTGTGTCTGACATTGGAGCTTTCCACTGCTATGGGCTAGGCCACCATTCAGACTGGTTTGAATTTTTTTCCTGGACCCACTATAGGAAAGAAGCTGCGTGAGGTGAGATTCTATGCCAAATGTCCACCCCAAGGCAAACAACCCTCAGCAGAAGCAGGGCTGGGGGAGGAATTCAGGACCCAGGAGGTCAGGGTGCAAGATGAGAGCCCACTCACTAGAGCCATGTGACAGAAGCTCGCTGTGGTGGAGAACCCAGGAAAGTACCCCTCCGGGAGTGAACATCAAACAGTTACCAGGCCCAGATGGCCTGGCTCCTTCTCATGGTAGGAGGCGTAGTCTTCCTTCTCTCTGCCCACCGTCTCCTAACTCCTGCTCCCCGACCTGGCAGGCTCGGACACCTCAGCTGGCAACCAAGAAAGAGAAACAGACCAAGGCACTATGTCACGTCCCATGAGCGTGGTCTCAGCTGCAGGAAGGGAGAAGATTCAACTTTAGTTCACGTTCAGCATTTTGATTATTGCAGGTAATTGGACACTGGGACTGTGGAATTGCAATCTGCCCGAATCTGGAAGTAACCAGAGGACTTTGTTTCACCTAAGAAGGATCAGTGAAGTACCAGGAGCAAAGGCAGAGAAAGAACCAGAGCTGTAGAACAGGTTCAAAGAGACAAAGAGAACCTGTGATCATGATTATGCCCTGGGAGTCCAACGAAGCCCACTTATCTAAAAGACTGTATACTTCTGTTTCTGAAAGAGTCATGGAAATCTCCAACGGTGGTTACAAATTCATCAAATGTTTCTATTTCAATCAGTTTCTACTCTCAGTATTTCAAAGTTATATTGTCAGAAATAGAACAGGCTCAACATGAATCTTACGAAGCTTATCAGTATGAACATTTCTCTTTTATTATATTGAATTTTATTTTGTTTAATACTGATATTGCTTCCACTCCATTCCTTTCTTTTTGCATTTTCCTAGGATATGTTTTTCCATCCCTTCAAACTTCACCCTTTGACCTTCCTGTTGGAATCCATTGGATTTCATTTTTAGCTCTTTCTGAATATCTGTTATTTATCAGGAAATATAACCAAGTCGCATTTATTGAGATTGCAAATTTACCACACTGACTCTAGCTATCTTGTTTTAGTTTTTCTATTCACTGTGTTTTCTTTGTTATTGTTCTCACTTTGTAGTAAGCAAGACAGGACAGGCAAAGCTGGAGTGACAAAATAACCCCAAATCAGCGGCATGATAAAGAGAGGTTTGATTTTCCTAACACTATGTCTTCTGCAGAGAACCCAACAGTTCAGGCCACACTCCTCCATGCAATGACTCAGGGATCTAGGTTTTTCCCCAGGGCTCAAACTGAGATAAGACAAGCAAAGGACCCAGGTGCAAAATTTGAAAAGGGTCTCACTCTCAGGTTCACAGTCACCACACATGCCTCACCCCAGTCTCAGCCCTACTTTTTCTATCCAGACTCCACTATCTCAACAGAAGGCCTTTGCAGCTTCCCCTAATATTGGGCAATTGAGAACTGAACTTGATTATACTATAGCAAAGACAAATTCTATCTTACTGAAAAATAAATTACAAAAACAAAAACAGCCATTTTCCTCAAACTAAATACAGAAAGACCAGTTCCGTATCTGGACTACTAAAATATTTCCATAAATGAAAATATGTTCACAAACAGTACACATTTCATAAATATACATACAAACAAAAGGACACAAAACATATTAGCAAGGCTGCATGTGGGATGAAGAGAAATGAGGGATGGGAATGAAAGAAAAGAAATTGAGAGAGGGACCTCAGATGGATCACTGATAACAATTTAATCTTCTGTGTCTCTGGCAAATGAGAGTCTATTTCTGATTTTTGTTTGTTCATTTGTTTTGTTATTAAAGTCCACGTGTATGTAAAATCATATGGTATCTGTTTTTCTGTCTGGCTTATTTCACTTAGCATAAAACCCTCTAGGTCTATCCATATTGTTGAGAACGGTAAGATTTCATTGTTTTTTATGACTAACCTTCCATTGTGTATACATATCCTATCTTCTTTATCCATTCATCCTTCAATGGACATTACAATGTTTCCATAACTTGGCTACTGTAAATAATGCTGCAATAAATATAGGAGATGGGCCAAATAGGTGAAAGAGATTAAGAGGTACAAACTTCCAGTTATAAAATAAGCCACAAGGATCGGAAGTACAGCATAGGGAATATAGTCAATAATTTGTAATAACTTATGGTGGCAGAGAGCAACTACACTCATTGTGGTGAGCACTGAGTAACGTATAGAGTTGTATGATCATTGTGTCGTACACCTGAAACTAACATAATGTTGTATGTCAACTACATGTAAATTAAAATATACGTATATTAAGTTCTACTGTAAAAAAAAAGAAGAGAAGAAAAAAGAATAAAAAGAAATTGTGGTGGGGGATAGGGAAGAGAAGGAAAACAGAAAACACTAGAGCACACCTGTCTGGTAGACCTATATTTTCATGGGCATAAGTGTAGCTGTGTCATCTCCCTGCCATCTATTACTTATTAATTACACCAATTCTAAGTTTTACAATAGCCATACTACCAAAGTTAATTTTCGTGTTTATAAAAGCTTATTTTACAGTTGCCTTTGGCCATTCTAGCTAATTTTTTAGCTAAGGTTACTCCTAACCTTATCAATGAATAAGCCCATTTGCACTTTCTGACAAAGAATTTTATATTTCCATGTTAAATTGTGAAAGAAAACTTCATCCCAAGCTTAAATACAGGCAAAATGATGATTGCTTGGTGTTTTGTTGTTGTTGTTGTTGTTGTTGTTTTTAAATCACCCAAGGATGTTTTCTAAGAAGCCTGCTTGACCTCATCTGACATTTTGGGGCACTTTACTGTTAGAGAATTTTTAAGTCATCAGCCAATTAAGGTACAGATAGCTCACAGCCAGCAAAATTAGGGACTGGGGAGTCATCAGGACTTCATAGTCTGGCTGAGAAGCTAACCCAGAGGTGACATGGTTATTACCCTGTAGAAAGTTAGCCTATCTGGTACCTCACTTGGCAGTACTATTGCACATTCCTTTCCAACTGACTATATAAATCTTTATTCTT
Organism: Canis aureus; assembly: GCF_053574225.1. NCBI lineage: Eukaryota > Metazoa > Chordata > Mammalia > Carnivora > Canidae > Canis > Canis aureus. The sequence goes on along the minus strand of NC_135611.1, from coordinate 71,106,156 downwards.
CTAACACTCTGCAGTCAGCAATTTGGCCTCCTACTGGATCCTTCCTTACTAAGTTGAATAAAACTTTAACAAGTGCTACCATGTACGTTAGTCTGAGAATTGTGTTTTTACAACACTGAAGATAAAATGTTAGTCTATCCTTTGAGTTATTTGGCTAACAGTTAGACTATAATCCTAATATCCACAAGATTTCAGGAGTATACTACCATGTTCTAGTAAAGGCAAAGAATATAAGAGAGGAGTTTTTCAATCTCACTTTATGATATTTTCAAGAAATACACCTAAAACATAAGGTCACAGAAAGGTTGAAACTAAAAGAAGAAAACAATTTTATACATAAAGTGAATACCAACCAAAAGAAAAAAGGCATAGCTTTATTAATGTCAATCAAGACAGACACTAAAGCACGTATTGCTAGAAACAAAGACCAGTAAAAAGCTCAAGTCATCAAAAAGATAAAGCAATTCTAATCCTGGATTCCCTAATAAAATAGCTTTACATAAAGCTGCAAGGAGATTTGAAAAATACAGCATAAGAATAGGAGATTTTAATTTCCCTTTTTGGTAATTGTTGGATGACACACACAAACATTTGGTAAAGATACAGACTATTGAATCTACATTTGATCTAAGGGATATATACATATAGTAAACAATTGCAGGCAACATTCTTTTGAAAGCTGAGTCTTCGAAAAAAAACTGATGAAACTAGCAAATCTCCAGCAAAATTAATCAAGAAAAAAGAGAAAAGGCACAAATAAACCATAAGCAATACTAGGGATGAGGCAGAATTCGAGATCCAGATGAGATTTAGAATACAGAAGAGGGGTTAAGAGAGGAAACTGAACACACAGAGTTAATTTTGCTACCTCCCGAAATCCCATTAAATGGGAAGCAACTTTTTTCAAGAAAAAGATGAATCCACAAAGAGTAATAAGAAACAGAGCAACCCCAAATTTTTGGTTCTTAGAAAATAGATGGGTAGGATCCCAAGTCTCACACCAGCAATGGGGTAAGCTGATAACTGACAAAATGTATGCACTAAAATCCTCAAAAGTCTCAGGCACTGCCAGCACCAAACCTGGGGTAGAGGGGAGCTAAACGAGGGGAGATTGGGTAAGAACTGTTGGAGAAGCCCTAGATGTCCACCTCCATCCCACATGTTGAAGACAGGGCTCCTCTCTGAGAGCAAGGAGAGGCACAAATTATGCCCCTGCCAGTCCTGACTCCAGGAAGATGGCAGCCAGGCCTTTGCTATTCAGGCAGGAGGCTAGCTCTCTCTGGGGAACTTTACCCACATCAAGCCACGGGCCTGGGGGCTCCCCAGCATAAGCCATCACCCCACACTCAGACAGTCCAGGTAGAGTCCTCATCCCCTTCGCCCAGCTCTCAAACCTAGACAGACGAAGGATTATCTGTGGAAAGCTGCTAACATGAAAGACAGAGAGCCAACAGGAAGAAAAGCAACTTGGAAGGAGAAGACAGTTTTTTGAAAGCAGAAAAAAAAATCTATCTGTCCCAGGGGGATAATAGAAGCTGTTACTCTATACAAAGGCTGCTCAAAACAAAAACAAAAACAAAAACAAAAAAACAAAAAACAAACAAAAAAACAAAAACAGGCTGCTCTACAAAGGTGCAAACAAAACACAAAAGAGCTCTCAGGAATGGAAACAATTCTTAATTTTTTCTAAAGACTTATTTATTTATTCATGAGAGACACAGAGAGTGAGTCAGAGACACAGGCAGAGGGTGAAGCAGGCATCCTACAGAGCCTGATGCGGAACTCGATCCCAGAACCCCAGGATCACACCCTGAGCCAAAGGCAGACGCTCAACCACTGAGCCACCCAGGTGTCCCACAGTTTTTAATTTCTTTAAAAATTTTTCATTCTTAATTTTTTAGAAATTTGAAATTTTAAGAACAAATAGTGAAAAGTATATTTATATTCAATAAAACAGTTGGAGGATAAAATTAATGAAATCCTTTTGCAGAAAGGAAAGCAGAGACAAAATGGAAATTATGAGAAAAAGGAGACAAATAGAGAATGATTTTAGGATCTGAATAAAAGGAGTTCGAGAAAAAACTACAAACAGCATCTGAGTAATTGGAATTCCAGAAAGAAGAAAGTGAGGAGAGTGAACACCCTGGTGTGACTTATTTTATGGGGTGACCTGGCTGTGTCCCCACTGCCTAACCTCTCGATATTTCTGCTCACCTTCTGAACAGTCTCCATTATTTTTCGAACTAGATGACAGCCTTGGACTAAGTTCATTTTCTGCCTTTGTTTTTTGAACATAGGAAGGTAATGTTACAAAAAAATATGCCAATAAATTTAAAACTTAGATGAAATGGATATATTTTGAGAAAAATATAAATTTCCAAAACTTATTCAAGAAAAAAATTAAAAATCCAAATAGTTCTATAACCACTAAAAAAAAAGAACAATAATAACAGTAAAGTGATGCTGATAATGGTATAAATGAGTAGTTTAAATTGTCCCACAAAGAAAACTCCAATGACAGATGGTTTTATGGATAAGTTCTATCAAATATAAAAAAAATGTCTAAATTGCACAATCTTTTTCAAATATTAAAAAAAGGTAAAATTTCCCTTCATGTTTATGAGGTTAATATAATTTTGACACCAAAACTTTGGAAGCTAGTTGGCATTCTCTAGTAATGTTGACAATGCATAACCTATTAGCCAGCAATTCTGCCCTGATCATGTTCTCAACTGCGGAACAAGACCTTCAGAAGACATGGACAAAGTGTTCATAAAAGTAGACTACCAAAACGTCTGTCAACCAAGGAAAGGATAACTAAACTGGGATATGTATGTCACAGAATATTATGCAATACTGAAAATGAATGAACCGTGTTCTATACACATATCAGCATGGGTGAATTTAAAAAGCATAATATTGACCAATAAGAAACAGATTACAGAAGGCCTATGAATTGATTTGCATTAGGTTCAAAACAAACACTGCAATCAATATATTGTGTAAGGATACATGCATGTGTAATGGAACTTTTTTCAGAAATCTGTTAACACAATGTTCATGATCATTCTATCTGTGGGAGTAAGAGAGGGGACACACCAAGAGAAGGGAAACACGTGACATACGCGACCAGATGGCAGGCTTCAAGGACACTGGTGAGGTTCTAATTCTTAAGCTGAGTGACAAAAATTTATTTTTACTAATAAAATGAGTGATGTGTTAATTTTACTCATTTTATTTTTTGAGTCACACCTATGGATGACATACACTCCTGTTTGATACATCTCTGTCTCTGTCTCTCCATCTCACACACACAAACACACGCTTGCACAGCAATGGCACACTACCGTGAACCTAAGGTCATCAAAGCCTAGATCAGAAATGAGAGGGTTGAAGTCAAGCTACACAGCAACAGAGCAAAGAGTCCAGGGGAACATAAAGCTAATGAAAAGCTGCTATTTTCACTTCAGGCAAGATGAAAGAGAATAAGCTGAGAGTGCAACAGGACTACTTTAGAGGAGAGGAATTTTGACACTAGGAAGAGGAATTTCCTTGCTGAAATGACAAAACACCACCATAAATTGCCAAGTAAATGTGTGATGATATTCAAAAATAGGGCAAAGCAGTTATTTTTCTTGGGCTGGTCTGAGGCAGAGCTGGCCAAGTGATTGTAATCCAAGGGCCAAATCTGTGCCATTACCTGCAGCTGCCAGGAGCGCTGACTTGAGAAGCACCATGCCCTGATCCACCACATTGGGGTTGGGGATAGTGCTGCATCTGCACCATCCCAGATGTTGGGGAAGGCCACTGGAACTGCCAGAGGGGAACGAATGAAAGCAAAGTATCTCTGGTCATGCAATTTGTTTCTAGTGTTCTCTGGGTGTTAACAGGAAAGAATACATGCATCAGAGAAACAAAAAGTAAAATTTATAATATTTAAATATATATTGTATATTATATTACATATGTACTCTATATAAATATTAAGCCTTATAATAATAGGAGATGGGTTAAAATTTGTTCAGTCTCATATAGAGAACTATTTAGAAAGGGTGTCCAACATTTTAAAATAATTTTATCACATTTTTGTTTTAATTCCAGTATTGTTAACATACAGTGTTATGTTAGTGTCAAGTGTGAAGGGTATCCAACATATAAGTGCACATACTCATGGAGCCAGCAAGCTTATTGAGAGGGGTGTATACTTGGATGTGCGTTAAGTCTATATGCGAAAGTGTATCTTGGAACATTATTTGTGAAAATCAACCTGAGTGCCTATCTCTAAGAGGCTGACAAAAGAGATATGGTACATCCCTGGGATAAGATAACCCTGAAATCATTCAAAAGAATGCAAGCCACCTATAGAAGATCTCCACGCTGTGTTATTAAATGAATAAAGCGAAGTTTAGAATAAGAGTCATGGTTGTAAGATCCCACTTGTGCCCACATGGGCAGAAACTAAACATACAAGTGTAAATTCTGTTGGAGACTGCCAGTGGCCACTAAGGCCTTCCTCCTCCCCTTCCTGGCCATGTGACTAGACCATGCTACTGGCCTTCCTTGTGCAGGTGGGCTCACGGGACAGACATGCTGGTGACTCAGCTCCAACCTTGAAGATAGAAGGAACATTGCCGAAGCACCTGCCAGCCAGGAAAGCTCACATTTTTTTTTTTAAGTCTCTGCATTACTGTTGGGTCTCTGTTCTATAGCCAATCTTTACTGTAGTATCAGCGTGGAAGTATGGGAATGGCTATAATTTTTCCTTATATTTTCTGAAAGGAATCTCAAGACATTTTTAACACTGGTGGCCTTCACAGAGCAGCTAATGGCAGTGGTGTGGAGAGGACTTTATTTCTCTTTTTTGTGCCTTTCTGTACTGCTTGAGTTTTCAATTTTATGCCTGCATTACTTTTATCTTTAATAGGAATTATCTAGGCAATGGCCTAGATGATGGCCTTTTTGCTGTTTTCTTCTTTATATCTCTTCAAATTAAAAAAATATATATAAACATCATTAGGCATCAGAGAAATGCAAATTAAAACCACAATGAGACATCACTACCCAGCTATCAGAATGGCTATAATTAAAAAAATAGTGATGAGACCAAATCCTGGTCTCTCAAAGATTTTGATGTCGATTTTGACTGATTCTAGATGAAGCTCCATTCTGGCCAGAGTGAGCAAAGGAAGGGAATGTGGGAAGATGGTTCTCTAAAACAAAAACATCTTCTGCTGTGCACGTGTCATGCTTTCCTCTAAAAAATCAAGTACTACAGAAGAATCGAGCCAAGAAGAGTGAACCCTGAGGTAATCTATGGGTTCTGGGTGATAAGCGTGAATGTAGGTTCATCCATTGTAACAGACATGCCGCTGCAGTAGGGGATGTCAATAGTATGTGGCTACACATGCTTAGGGTAGAGGGGATATGGAACTTTCTGTACCTTCCACTCAAGTCCGTGGTCAACCTTAAATTTCTTTAAAAATTAAGTCTATTAAGGGATCCCGGGGTGGCTCAGTGGTTTAGCGCCTGCCTTCAGCCCAGGGCGTGATCCTGGAGTCCTTGGATCGAGTCTCACGTCAGGCTCCTTGCATGGAGCCTGTTTCTCCCTCTGCCTGTGTCTCTGCCTCTCTTTCTCTCTGTGTCTCTCATGAATAAATAAATAAAATCTTTAAAAACATAAATAAAAATAAATAAAAATTAAGTCTATTTAAATTTTAAAAAATTAAATGGAAAATAAAAGGATTAAAAAAAAATAAAAAACAAAAGACCGTCCCATTTCAAGGCTGATACTTCCAGTGATATCCCAGAGTTTTTTTTTTTTCTCTCTCTCTCTCTCCCTGTGGAAATACCTCCCACATGCACCTCCAAAGCCTCATTTTGAGCGTTGGAATCCACCAAAATTGAGGCTAAAGAATTAAGCACCTTTGTCTCACAATTCACTTCTCATCAGCTTACTGAAGAGAAGATTGCCCATTAAATGAAAAGCAATTTGCATTTTCAGCACAAAGGATGCTTGCTTCCTGGTGGGTGTCCAGCCTCTCCTGTTGTGCCATTTCTCTCAAGAGCCACAGACATTTTAAAGGTTCTATGTGAAGTGGTCTGGGCCAGGATGGGGGGGGCACAGAAAACACTTATTTGTCCAGCTAGCATTTGTTCCCTTTATCCACTTGAGCAGTGTTCAATTTTATTCCTAGAATGTCCAGGCTGACGGGCTCCATACACAGGTGTTTCCTCTTTTCCTTCAAGAGGTTGAGCTCAGAAGCACCCCGTCTCCCAGAATGCACTGTGGCCCCATCCTCCAGAAGGGCCGCAGCAGAGATGAAGGTGCCCTGCGGCTGGGAGGGCCTGCCCCAGGAAATGTGTTTGCTGCTGCTAGTCTGTAACAGGTGCATGACAAGGCCTCCTCTGGATGGTTCTGAATAAAAGAAATTCAGGTGTAAAGGAGCACAACTGGTGTGAAGACAGGGTGAAGCAGTGGCCTCAGAGGGGGTAATAGGAAATCCCCTCATGCTTCCCCCCCATCCCTCACCACAATTGTTTTCCACCTCCTTCCAGTACCACATGAAATTCCTTTAGCAGGAGGCAAAGCCTCTTTTGCTCCACTAAGTATAAATACAGATTTAGGCTAAAATGCAATATAGAATAGACTCCCAGAAAGATGGAAAAGTACTTTTCCCCATTCTTACTATGATATGTAACTAAAGTGTGCGACCTACACGTAATGAACAGAAAATGACTCCAAATGATAGGGAGAAGATGAGCAAAGGGCCTCAAGACCTGAGACACAGCACAGTGATGAGTTCAAGGGTTTTCTATTTGCCTCACATATCCCAGACTTATTGGTGGAAAAGCTGGCAATTTAGAAACACTGCAGGTACAGACATAGAAAGTCACAGCAAAAGCCTGCTTTCTCTGACCAAAGAACCAAAGAAGAGGAAGCCTTGCAAGGCAGAAAACTATAGAAAAGAACTGCTTTACTCCAGGCAAACAGCTCAAAAACAAAATTTTTATGATCACACCCCACACCCACCCACAGAGGCAGAGTCAGGAGCTGAGTCTTCCACCCTGGAGACCACTGGAACAAGGGTCCCCAGCCATGGCCAGGCTGGCATCAGGGAAGGTTGAGTGGGGAGGCAGGACATTCATCCCAGCCACCTCCTCCCATGTCAGCAGACCTTAACTTCTACTTGCACCCAGCAGTGCCAAGGCAATCTGTCCCTTCCCTCCTCTCCCCCTTCCCTGGAACAGTAAAGGAGGAAGCTAGTGGAGAGTCAGGACTCTCACTACTTTCACTATTACCCCAGGGGTGGTGAGGCCACTCTTCCCCCAGCAGGGAGCCAGCAGTCCCACCCTTACCCATCAGAGATAGGGAGGCAGTGCTGTCCCCTAATGGAGACCAAGTGGAAAGCCTAGGCTCCTTACCTGGTAGGAACAAGCTGGCACCCCCTCCTCCCTCTGCTGATGCAGTGTTGGTACAACCCAAACCAGATTGAAATAAGATCCAGAGTCTCATAACAGAAAACTAAATATGACCACAATTCAAAGGTCACTCATCATACCAAAAACCAAAAAAATTGAGAAAGATCTCAATTTGGATGAGATCAAGACAATCGAGCTGCCTGGGTGGCTCAGCGGTTGAGCCTCTGCCTTTGGCTCAGGGTGTGATCCTGGAGTCCTGGGATAGAGTCCCACATCGGGCTTCTTGTGGAGACCCTGCTTCTCCCTCTGCCTATGTCTCTGCCTCTCTCTGTGTGTCTCTCATTAATAAATAAATAAAATCTTAAAAAAATAAACAAAAACAAAACAATCGACATGCCCACATCAGGATGACACAGATGTGAGGGTTCTCGGACTAGGATTTTTTCTTTAAGACTGAGCCACCCAGGCATCCCTCAAACTAGGGTTTTAAAGCAGCCATCATAAGAAAGCCTTGAAAAGCAATTACAAACATTTTTTAGACAAATGCAAAAAGAGAAAGTTTAAGTAAGGAAATAGATGATTTAAAAAGAACCAAATGGAAACTTTAAGGGCTGAAAAATAAAATAAATGAAATAAAAAACTCAACTGATGGGCTCAGTACCAGAATACAAAGGACCAAGAAAAGTATCAGTGAATTTAGAGAGAAAACAATAGAAATTACCCACTCTAAACAACAGGGGAAAAAATACAATGAAGAAAATGAATAGGATCTCGGAAATCCACTGGGCTATAAGAAAGATCTAATATCCATGTGATTGGAGACTCAGAAAAAGAGAAGAGGGCTGGGCAGAGAAAGTATTCAAAGAAGAATGAATGGGGCACCTGGGTCATATTTGAGTGTGGAGGTTGGGGAGACCGCTCAGCAACCTTTTCCATACCTTGTGTCTTCTTTACCCAAAAATCAGAAGGAAAGCTTTTCCAGCGGTTTGCATTAGAATTATATCACCGTTTATATAACTATTTTCTACCTGAGGCAAGGGAGGTAGAAAATAGTTTCTGGAGAGGGATCTGAGATCTCTCATACAAAAGATCCATGGCCTTACCTCTTAGTTCTTTGGGTTGCCTTGAAATCCATGATTTTCTTCATGATTTTCCAGATTCTTTCCTCAAATTCATACTGACCTGACCTACTAATTGTCCCCTTGATGGCTTAAGACTTGGCCCTTTTTTTCTACTTAGAGGAAATCATGTGAAAACTTAGCCATTCATTTCTTCACTGTTTCCAAATGCAATGTCTGGAGTGGGCACCACAATTCATCCGAAAGTTGCTATATACAAATTAAGATAAAGAACCCAGGACCCCTGGTGGCTCAGTGGTTGAGCATCTGCCTTCAGCTCAGGTCATGATCCCAGGATGCTGGGATCAAGTCCCACATCAGGTTCCCCACAAGGAGCCTGCTTCTCCTTTTTTTTTTTTTTTTAAGGTTTTATCTATTTATTCATGAGAGACACAGAGATAGAGAGAGGCAGAGACACAGGCAGAGGGAGAAGCAGGCTCCATGCAGGGAGCCCAACATGGGACTCGATCTTGGTTCTCCAGGATCACACCCTGGGCTGCAGGCGGCGCTAAACCGCTGAGCCACCGGGGCTGCCCCCTGCTTCCTCTTCTGCCTGTGTCTCTGCCCTCTCTTTCCGTGTCTCCCATGAATAAATAAATAAAATTTTAAAAAATGTTTCTGGCAAGTGCTTCCGATGCACCTTGCACTGTCCATTTCACACACGATGATTTGGCGTCTATCGCGATGTGGGCTTTGGGGATGAGAGGATGCATGGGTACAGCACTGTCATTGAATGTGGTTTTTGTAACTGAAGTACTTTTCATTATATTTTTAAAGCGTTATTGATTTTTTCATCCTTTTATAATTTCAAAGATTGTTTCTTCTGCTGTATTTTACATGGTTCTAGAGGTCAGTAATAGGCATGATGAAGAAATAAAATAAGAGGAACTCCAGGAAACAATATTTCATGAATGAAAATGTGGAATTTGTAAGAATAGCAATCATAACAATAATGGCAATATACAAAGCTACATATGCTATAAGTACATTTTAAAAAATGATAATTACCCAGATATCTGCAGGTAAATAAGAAGCCTGGAAGGAAATACTCAGAGATACTAATCATACTCCAGTGACTCTCAGCCCTATCAGATCCTCTCTTTGTATAATACTTTATAATGTCCATTATTCTTGAAATGACAGTTGTAGGTAGTATGTCCTGCCTACACACACACACACACACACACACACACACACACAAATTTTTTTAATCAACATACCCTAGCTATAAAGTAAGGATAAATAAAAGGAATTCATAGACAATAACAATGTCCCCATAAATCCCTAAAACAACTCCTAAGGGATGATACTGGAACCTCTGAATATCACTGTGGGTTTTTTTAAAGGTATCTAGAGAGTGAGATTATAATTTTTAAATTTTCTTTTTTATAGAAAATATTTGTTTTCATAAATTAATGTCTGTGACTTTTATAACCAGAAAACTAGTGTTGGGGGTGGCTGTCACATGATCGTGGTGAGTCTAATACAAGGGAGGGGAAACTCTCCAAGAACACAACTTACCTCAAATGAATAAGCTTTCCCAATCCCATCTCCTGCTCCAGTGATCACTGCAAAAAAGCAGAAAAGGTTTTAAAAGACAGAATTAATCTTTAAAGTGCTCTTTCTCACCAGTTACATTTTTTTGCAGGCTTACTGCCTAGGACACAGAGTTTCAAAACAGCATCCTTCAGCTACACAGCCCTATTCCACTCGACTCCGGAGCGACCAGCCCTCACTTCCCTTATGAAATGTTCCAAATGAAGCTTTCTTTCTTTCTTTCTTTCTTTCTTTCTTTCTTTTTTTTTTTTTTTTAGTAGGGGAAACTGTGGAAGATACCCTCCAAAACAAAACAAAGAACCTCAGCCAGGGAACATTTCATTCAGAGCCCAAAGAGTGTGTCCTGTTATCTCTCTACCAACACATCCAACTATCACTGTAAGGAAGGACATTTCAGAGTGTTTTCCTCTTCCCTTCCCCCCCACAGGTCAGCAGTGCCCAAAGCCCAGGGAGATGAGGAACATAACAAAGAGGAAAACACAGAAATGCCAAAAGAGGATATAGTGACATAAAGGGACCTGAAGAATCTGCACTCAGCTTATCTATTAACATGTAACAACCAGATGGGCCTAGACCCTTTGTATCCAAACATTAGACCCATATTTTATGAGCGAGTTCTAGGTAAGCCTCATTCTCGTGAATGTTGTGATTTGAAACAGTGCTACAGTTCAGTATTTATGTGTCTGTGTTTGCCTTTGCACATCAATGGGAGGCTGTACCGTCCACAAGTGTGAATAAAACATACATTTAGCTTATTGGAGAGTAAGAGCCAAGCTGTACAAGCTTCCAGAAACACACTGGCAGAGCGCGCTCATTTTTTTTTAGATTTTATTTGTTTTTTTTTTATTGATTTATTTGAGAGAGAGAAAGAGAGAGAAGGAGAGAGTGTAAGCGAGGGCAGAGGGACAAGCAGACTCTGCGTTGAGTGTGGATCCTGACTCAAGGCTCCATCTCACGACCCTGAGATCAAGACCTGAGCTGAAATCAACAGCCCAATGCTTAACCAATGGGGCCAGCCAGGTGCCCCAGGCCACTCTCATTGCAGAACTGCTAATGGTTTTATCTCTCCACTGGGGTCCCTTTAGGTGCATCCATGCATATCACCAGATCCCTTGAAACAGGTGCTTTGCTCAGGGTTATCTACTGCCCCCCCCTTTTATGGGAATCTTCAAAATAGTTAAAATAATAACATCAATAAATGACTGGTTTCAGTGGAGTGCTTACTTTCTGCCGTGTACTGTTTCAAGTGTTTTAACATTCAAAACAAGCTCCTAATGCCCAGACCATTGTTTTCCTTAGTTTATAGAGGAGGAGGCTGAGGGAGAGAAAGTAACTCAATCAAGGTCACATTGCTAAAAATGATGACAAGAGGGTTTGAAACCCGGCTACCTGACTTTGGGGCCACAAATCTATAAAGATACACCAGTGACATAATTGCCTAATCGACCACAGAGTTCTGAGGAGTTGAACACTTTCGTCTTTAGTGATTGGATTTTCTTCTGGCTCCCCACCAGGAATATATACTCTCCCAGAGATCTGCCTATGCTCAAAGACATTTTAATCTCGCTAGTGATGACTCTATTCAATATTGATTCAAAGGACAGGTTAAGATTATGTTTATTCAATGTGAGGCAACAAAATACACTTGTCTCTGGCCCCACGTGAACTTCTTTTAGAGTATGTGTTTTCAGAAGGGCTTCGCCTTACACTGATGAGCAGCACTGTGCAGAGCTCTAGGCACCACCCCACCCCTGCAAAGTGCATGGGCATCTGGATCTGTGTAGAGCAAGATATTTAGATCCAGAACGGTTAAGTTCAAGCTACTGAGCACGTTTTCTGAAGATATTGCCCCAAGAGTGAAGGAATGTTCACAAACCACACACAAACACACAGTTCAGATGTAACATGCAACAGTTAAAAATCCATTTTTCATTCCAAATGACTTTCATGTGTCAATTTTTCTTATTTCTGCTAGTAGGGTTGCAGCTGCCAGCTTTAGCAAGTAAAGATACAGCATGCCCAGCTAAATTTGAATTTCAAGTAAATCATAAATAATTTTTTAGTAGAAGTATGTCCCACATAATATTTGGGATGTCATATACTAAAAAATTATTCCTATTTATTCAAAATTCAAATATAACTCAGTACCTTATATTTTATCTGGCAGCCCTATAAGGTTGTTTATAATCTCGCCTATTTAGCCTGGCATGGTACTTTTGAAGCTGTTTGAATTCTTTGTTGCTGTTTTTTAAGTCACTAGATTTCTTCATGTAACATTAGCACTTCATTCAAAGAGATGCTGAAACCATAGCCTCATGTTTTTCACCTTAAACCCAGTCATCAGGCTGAAATTCTGTGAGACTGTTCCAGAAGATAAATCCCATTGGTTGGTGATCAGTCTACTTGGGATGTAAACCAGACCGAGATTCTATGTCTAATCATCTCTAACATGTGTTCCTGTAGGGACCTTTGTTACCTTGATTTTGTAAATACCCTCACTTCACGAAAGGGCTCAGCAAAATTCTTTTAGATAAAGTGAAGTGAAATTATTTGTATTTCCGAGTTTTGAAACACTCTTCATAAAATGACAGTACCCTGAGCCTTCAAAAATCTGGAGAAAAGGATGCAGAAGTTTCTGCAGTACTATTATTTGTGTCACCAGAAACTCCAAAAAGGAGAAAATCCAGCTAATAAGGATGAGAGGACAAACAGAGGCAAGAATTGGGTGGCATCCTTCTGGTTAATTCTCCTCATGCCCCACCTCTTGTCTTTTAGATAATTCCAATTTCACTCATGCTTTCCAGTCACCCAAAGGAATTACATCTTTGCTCTCAAAAGGAAAGGATGCAATTTATCTTTTGAGATATACATAACAATAAGACATAAACAAGAAACAGGAGATGGAAAGCTGTCTTTACCTGCCCACTGTCCCATTGACTTCAAGAACGACTTTGGCAAAACTTTCCAGAAGTGTCGGAAAATATACCTGGAGAATCTCACACTCTTCACCAGGCACACCAGGCACACCAGCAGCCCTACAAAAATGAAGAACTGTTCCAGAGCCACCCCCATGACTGCACTGGACCAGTTTCAGATGTGGCCTGGCCCCTCCACAGACCTCTGAGGATGTGGCTGCTCCAGAGGCAAGTTGGTCACCCTTTGGAGTCACCAGCTGCATTCCACTGTGCAGAGACATTTAGATTAGAGTAACTTCTTTACACAATCTTCTGATTCACGGGCTTTGAAATAAAGTATTCTTTCTAATATTTTTATAGCACTGTTGGACTTTTGTCACCACGGGGGAGCCTGTTTCTCCCTCTGCCTGTGTCTCTGCCTCTCTCTGTGTGTCTCTCACGAATAAGTGAATAAAATCTTAAAAAAGAAAAAGAAGCTATGAGCTTCCTGAATCTCTTTCCTTTGTAGATAGAAGCAGTCACCAAATCCAACATTAGAACCAATCCCTCCCAGTGATTCTTTCCTTTCCATGCCCTGCCACCTCCACAGCACAGCTCATTTAACATTGAGCACAGCACCTCCACAGCACAGCTCATGATCTGAGAGGCAGCCGGGAGGAAGGCATGGACTCTGAGAAGGACATTCCAGATGTGCATTTTGGCTTTGTCATGTGACTTGGACAAGCTAAACTTTCTACTCCTCAAGGCATTCTTATAAAACAGGATTGATACTCCTTGTTTTGCAGAGCTACTGTGAAGTTTAAATGAAATGACATCAATAGAAGTGCAGGTGATTAAACAGTGTAGTCCCAATTATACATTTAGATGTGATAATTAGCAGAAAAGAAATATAGATATATTCACCAAAATGTTAACAATGTTTTTATATTGAGATAGTAGATTTAAGGGCTTGTTTTTTCAATTGCATCTTTGTGCTTTTTTATACTTCTTAAATTTCCACAATGAAGGTGTATTATTTTTATAATTAAAAATCATGAATTTGAATTAAAATTCCACCAAACCATTAAACCAGCTGAGTTGATAAAACTTCTTTTTTTAATTTTTTTATTTATTTACGATAGTCACAGATAGAGAGAGAGAGAGAGAGAGAGAGAGGGGGGCAAAGACACAGGCAGAGAGAGAAGCAGGCTCCATGCACCGGGAGCCCGACGTGGGATTCGATCCCGGGTCTCCAGGATCGCGCCCTGAGCCAAAGGCAGGCGCCAAACCGCTGCGCCACCCAGGGATCCCTGATAAAACTTCTTTTGTTAAAACTTTTGTTAAAACTTTTGTTAAAACTTCTCAGCTCTTTCCATTGCCAGAGATCCTTCTCTGAGCAAGTTATGGAATCACTCTGAGACCTAAATTGCTTGCCTATAAAGTGAGGACTCGTGCGCCTGGGTGGCTCACTCAGCTGGGCATCAGACTCTTGAGTTCAGTTTGGGTCTTGAGCTCGAGGTCGTGAAGTGGAGCCCCACACCTCAGGCTCCATGCTCAGGGCAGAGTCTGCTTGAGATTCTTTCTCCCTATCCCTCTGCTCCTCCCCCCATTCAAGCTCTCTAAATAAGTAAAATCTTAATAAAATAGAATGAGGACTAAACCTTTAAATGAAAAATATATATACAGTATTATATATATAATGTGTTATAAATATATATTTTATGCATCACATATTATATATTTTTCTATATATAATATTCTCTCCATATATTGAAATAAATATGTATGTATATTTCAAATCCTGGGCTATAGAAGTACTTGATAAGTGCAGTTTTCTTTTTCTGAATACCAGAAACAAGCAAAAAAACCAAAAAAAACCAAAAAACTATAACTATGTGAATGGCTGTGTTCTGATAAAACTTAATTTACAGAAAGTCAATGGGCCAGATTTAGACTACCAGCCATAGTTTGCCAACTCCTGCCCTAAACACTTGGTTAGATTCGAGGTACAATTTCCTAGCAAGCCGTCTTCACAGGCTGTGCTGTGTGTTTCTAGAGGAGGTAACTGATGTCTGGTTGTCTCTTTTTCTGAAAGTAGCATGACTCATGATCAGTGCCTAGATCCAGTCTTTAATTATGAGTTGCAAAATGGTGACTTTCTAATTCTATCATTTTTCTTGCAGTATTCTAAACAACCACAACCACAACAACAACAACAAAACACCTGAACTACAGGATTGCACAGAACACTGAAGTATAGTTAATACAGAAAAGGTAAAGGAAGTGCTTGACTCTTTCTCTTTTATTTACCAATTTCAAAGTAATGAGTTGGTTTCCTCGTGTCCTAAAAGGTGGACCAAAGACCTGATTGGTTGTTTTCTGTGGTTTGTCTGGTTTTTGTTTTTGCAGGGTTTTTGGTGAGAGAATCATTATGAAACATAGATATTAACATTTTTTTATTTGTTTCAATCCTTTGCAGTTATTATTCTTTTTTTTTAAGATTTGTATTTATTTATTCATGAGAGACAGAGAGACAGAGAGAGAGAGAGAGAGAGAGGCAGAGACATAGGCAGAGGGAGAAGCAGGCTCCATGCAGGGAGGCTGATGTGGGACTCGATCCCGGGACTCCAGGATCATGCCCTGGACCGAAGGTGGCGCTAAACCACTGACCTACCCGGGCTGCCCTGCAGTTATTATTCTTACCAGTGCTCAGAGCATCTCACCTTCAGTCAGTGGGACCTCTTCCAGTTCACTCCTGGATTCTTCGGACAAGATTGACGAGACCCCAGCAGTCTTTGCTAGTGTCTGTTTTTCCAGAATGACATTTTGTCTAGTTTGTGTTCAGACATGGAATGTGCCTTTTCTCAGAGGAGCCTGAGTCCTTTTAGTGGAAAATGACATCTAGAGACTATAAACTGGACACCGAGAGTACTCTTTGTTGCCAAATTTGTCATTAGTTCTAACCCTTTATAGGGCAATACTGGGAAACTCTTTTAAGTCAATGTACTTCATGAGTCAAAGTTAGAAATATGAGAGTTTTACTTAGTATCTTTTATGTGTGGATTATTTTTCTCTGACACTGAAAATCTTCATTCTTAACACATTGGCTTTGTCCTCTGGGGTGTAAATATATTTACTCCTTTTGCTTTCATTTTTTTTCAGAGATTGCATTTTTAAAAATTCTCTGTGGTTTAACTTTGTTTTATAAATGTATAAACTTGTTTTATAAATGTATAAATTTGACTTCAAAGTCAAATTTACAATAGAAAATTCATTCAGGAAAGTCTTGAGTCTATCCTTTATTTATTTGAGAAAGAGAGAGTTAGGGGAGGGGCAAAGGGGGAGAGAGCAAGTGAATATCAAGCAGACTCCACACTGAGCAAGGAGACTGACACAGAGCACTATCTCAAGACCCTGAGTCAAAAGCAAGAGTTGGATTCTTAAACAACTGAACCACCCAGGTGCCCCATCCTCTTTTTTAAATTGAAGTATAGTTTACACATAATGTCATATTAGTTTCGGATATACAATATAGTGATTCAAGAACTCTACACATTTCTCAGTTCTTACCACGATAAGTGTAGTTACCATCTGTTGCCACACAAAGTTATTATAATATTATTAACTATGTTCTTTACTCTTCCATATCACGTATATCCTGAGTATGTAAAAGCCATTTGGGATCCCAGCTTCATGGAAGATGTTATTATACTAGACTCTTCCTAAGTCCACTTTTGTCCTCATAAAACTGATGCTCAAAGTCACCCCATTTAGCAAATGTAGGGCTAATGTGGTTTTAATGCTCTAGACTGGAGTTTACTCCTACACTGCAATATCTTGCTGTCTTGATAGCTTTTCATGCTTTTAAAAGATTTTTAAGAATACATCTTCCTCTACCTACAAAACACATGAGTGAAAATCAGACATGTTGTTGAGCAAAAGAAGACATAGAAAAGTACTGCATTATTTTTCTATTTGGTAGGAAAATTAAGCCAAAACTTCAGGCCTTACACTTTTTTTTTTTTTTTAAGAGTCCTCCTTCTTCCCTGTGTGGGATGAGAGCTTTCTTTCATTTTTTTTTTTTGAAGATTTTATTTATTTATTCATGAGAGACACACAGGCAGAGAGAGAAGCAGGTTTTCAGCAGAAGCAGAAGCAGGGCCTGATGTGGGGCTGGATCCCGGGACTCTGGGCCATGCCCTCAGCCAAAGGCAGAGGCTCAACCACTGAGCCACATAGGCATCCCATTTACAACACTTCTTATTATCTCATGACTCCTGAAGGCTAGGAATGCAAGCATGGATCGGCTGGGTGTCTCTTGTTCAAGATCTTTCACAGGCAAAGTTCAAGAACAGGCAAATCTATTCTTTAGTAAAATAAATAAGAATATTGGTTTCTTGGTAGAAGTACAGGATTGGTTAGGGTCATAATGAACTTTTCTACGCTGATGAAGATGTTCTATATTTTTATAAATGTGTGTGTTTCTTGGGAGTATGCCATTTTTTAGAACTGCTTGTACTACACACTTGAAGTCTGTGATTTACTGAATATAAATTATTATACTTCAATTTCAAACAAGTTTTATCCTACAATTAATGGTGTAGATAACTAAGCCTTACATAATTACCAGAAATGGAAATGGCAGATCACTTGTATGCTTGATTTTATTTATTTTTTTAAAGATGTTATTTATTTATTCATGAGAGACACACAGAGAGAGAGAAAGAGAGGCAGAGACACAGGCAGAGAGAGAAGCAGGCTCCATGCAGGGAGCCCGATGTGGGACTCGATCTCGGGATTCCAGGATCATGCCCTGGGCCGAAGGCAGGTGCTAAACCGCTGAGCCACCCAGGGATCCCTGTATGCTTGATTTTAGATCAAAGTTCCCACTTTTACTTCTCAATATGGAAAATACATTCAGAGTCACCTGGGTGGCTCAGCAGGTTAAGCGGCCAGCTCTTGATTTTGGTTGTCATGATCTCAGGGTTCTGGGATGGAGCCTGCACTGGGCTCTGTGCTCCTTGGGGAGTCTACTTAAGAATTCCTTTCTCTGGAAAGAAAGAAAGAAAGAAAGAAAGAAAGGAGAAAGAAAGAAAGAAAAGAAGAAAGAAAGAAAGAAAGAAAGAAAGAAAGAAAGAAAGAAAGAAAGAAAGAAAGAAAGAAAGAAAGAAAGAAAGAAATAGAATTCCTTCTTTTGGGACACCTGGGTGTCTCAGCGGTTGAGCATCTGCCTTCAGCTCAGGTCCTGATCCTGGTACCCCAGATCAAGTTCCCCATCCGGCTCCTTGTGGTGGAGCTTGCTTCTCCCTCTGCCTGTGTCTCTGCCTCTCTCTGTGTGTCTCTCATGAATAAATAAATAAAATCTTTAAAAAAAAAATTCCTTCTCTCTCTCCCTTGCCTTTTGCCCCTCCCTGTCCTTGATTGTGCTTTCTCTTTCTAATAAATAAATAAAATTTTAATATACATACGTATTTATATATTCAACACCTTTAATAAGTTAAGAAACTATATGCCAATGTCTGACTATGGATTTAGAAAAACGTTTAAATAAATTTGTCTTTTACTACTTACAAGAGTAACTCCGTGCATTTGAAAATCAAGGTTTTCAAAGCAGAAATGTTTTTTCTAGTCTATATCAGCTGTTATCTCCCCTACTCAAAAAATACGACTAAATGGGGCAGCCCGGGTGGCTTAGCGGTTTAGTGCCACCTTCAGTCCAGGGCGTGATCCTGGGGACCCGGGGTCAAGTCCCATGTTAGGCTCCCTGCATGGAGCCTGTTTCTCCCTCTGCCTGTATCTCTGCCTCCCTCTGTGTGTGTGTGTGTCTCATGAGTAAATAAAATCTTTTAAAAAAAAGAAATACAACTAAATGAGTGATACTATTATAGCAACATTAAAAATAGCATAAAACTTTTAAATATGGGCAGCCCCGCTGGCGCAGCGGTTTAGCGCCACCTGCAGGCCACGGTGTGATCCTGGGGACCTGGGTTGGAGTCCTATGTCGAGCTCCTTGCTTCTCCTGCTTGTGTCCTGCCCCTCTCTCCCTCTCTCCCTCCCTCTCTCTCTCTCTCTCATGAATAAATAAACAAAATCTTAAAAAAAAAACTTTTAAATACATTTTTTAGTCTTTTAAAAAAATTTATCATATACTTTTTATTTTAAAAACAACTGTATGGGGGCGCCTGGGTGGCTCAGTTGGTTAAGGTTGCAACTCATGATTTTGGCTCAGGTCATGATTTCATGGGTCATGAGATCGATCAAATGCCATGTTGGGCTCTGCCCTCAATGGAGAGTCTGCTTGGGATTCTCATTCACCCTCTCCCTCCGTTCCTCCCCACCATGCTGTCTCTCTCCCAGTCTGTCTCTCAAATAAATAAATAAATAAATAAATAAATAAATAAATAAATAAATAAATCTTTTTAAAAAACTGTATAATCTGGTAAGCTATCATAAGTGTACTTAAATCAGCAAAATTTTAAAATGTTTATTTTATTTTTTATTTAGATATAATTGACATATAACATTATGTAGTTGTAGGTATACAGCATGATTTGATATTTGTATACATCCCAAAATGATCGCTACAATTAATTTAGTTAATTCATCACCATACATAGTAACAACTTTTTTTCTTATGATGAGGAGTTTTAAGACCTACACCCTCAGCAACTTTCAAATACGCAATACATTATTGCTAACTATAGACACCTTGCTGTATGTTACATCCCAGGACTTATTTATTTTATAGCTGTAAGTTTGTACCTTTCGACCCCCTTTGCCCATTTCACCCATTCCCTCCACCCCTCTGGCAACCACCAATCTGTTCTCTATAAATACAATATTATTAAAGCTCAATAAATAGTAACGAAAAAATTTCCCTGCCATACATATCTAGCAACTCTACATAGTATGGAGACAAATAGTTTAAGAACTGGCCTCTGGAAGGAACTGGGATCAAATATGCAAATGCTTAAGGCCTGGGCCAGATTATGGGCCCAAGGGGGGTCTCCAGATTCAGGACATAGTGTTGAGGCCAACGGTCAAAGAAAATTTTGAGGTAAAAGACATAAACAAAGAATTAAATACAGAAATATAATGAATATGCAGATGTGTGGAATAATATTTAACTCCCTGTATCATTAGAAAAGCAAATTAAGTGAATAAAATGCTACATACATGTAAATTAAATTAGCAAGCAGAATTTGAGGCTGTTACTCAGCACTCATGAGGATGCAGTAAACCTCATATTCGTCCTTCATGCCCTAGTACTACCCTCAAATAACTGGAAAATTTTCTTGACATGCATTATAAACAAAACAGTCTACTGGTTCCCTAGGGCTGGGGGTGGATTGGAAATTGTCTAGAAATGGGATGAAGGCTCTTTTTGAGGTGATGGATACATTCTCAAACTGAATTTGGTGATGGTTGCACAACTCTATACATTTACCAAAAATATTAAATTATATACTTGCAATCGGTGAATTTTGTGGCACTTAAATAATATCTCAATAAATCTGTTTTTCGAAAAGATTTTATTTATTTATTTAAGAGAGAGAAAGTGAGAGTGAGAGCATGAGCAGAAGGGAGAGGCAGAGGGAGAGGGGAAAGTAGACTTCCCACTGAGCAGGGAGCATGACCAGGGCTCAATCCCAGGACATCCCAGGACCCCAGGATCATGACCTGAGCCAAAGGCAGATGCTTAACCGACTCAGCCTCCGGGGTGTCCCAGTAATTTTTTTTTTTAATTGACAGAGCTAGGATGTAAACCCATGCCATCTGATGCTGGAAGCTGCCCTCACACACTGTTGCCTTCCTGTACAATCACCAACAGGAGAATAATATCACAGTTGGAAAATGCAAGTCATCTAGATGTCAGCAATTTCCTCATTTGGTTTCCAAAATAAAATATGCATGACCATTCGGTTCAAAACCGTGCACATGGTAACACTATCCGCCCCCTGCTCCTCAAGCCAATACCACAAGTTTGAGACTGGAATGCTTGAAAAACTCAGTCTAGAAGAGTTGCCCAAAACAGAAGTCCCCAATCCCCTGTAGTTTCTGAAAAAAGATATTGCCACCCTTAAGTAATTTTCAGTATCCCTAAAAACCCAAATTACACAATAGCATTCCATCCCAAAGCCACAAGCTCTAAGAGAGAGCATAGAGTGGAATTTACCAAATGTGGGATTTCCATTGTTCTCTCTCTGTGGAGTCAGGACACTAACTTTCCCAGTATCGGTGTGTGATAATATGCATGGAGTATTGCCAAACCAAGCCTCAGGGTTCAGAGTCTTATTGGGGCTCTATTACATAACATGATTGATGGCCCAGATAGCTGATCTCAGTCTCCAGCCTCCTTGGACCTCACAGAGTCCCCATCCTAAGCCACATTATTGGCTTTCCCATCCTAAATCATCCTAAATCACACTGTCAAGACTATCCAGTATGACGTGAAGACACCAGGCAAATAATAACGTTTCTATCAGGCATAATATTCCAAGGGCGTAGAACTATCTAGAAGCCAAGGGCAAAGGCCAGACATCTGTTTTTTGTAAGGTCAAATTCTTTCCTGCACAGATTGGCTCTTTCGGGCACGCTCTCTGAGTCTCAGCTATGAATGCCAGCCAGGCAGTAGTCTCTGGTCTTGTCAGCTTCAGGGATCAAAGCTCCGCCCTACAACCAAGTTGGGGTGAGGGTGATGGGGAACTCAGGATTCTTGGTTTAGCACACCTGGGGAAAGCCTCCATCCAATGGGTGGGGGTTAGACAGGGAGGCCCTGTCCATCTGCCACACTCTGTGGGAGCCAGGCCTCTCCAATGGGGAGAAGATGGGAAACCTGGGCAACCTGTCCCCCTGGTCAGGCACAAACCCCACTGGGTGCCAGGAGCAGGAGCCCCTGGGTCTGGCCTCAGCCTCCTGGGATGCAGCTTCCCCAAGCTGAGCTCAGGGCATTGATAAGGAGGTGGGTCAAGGCTCCAGTGCCACACTCTCATTACCAAGTTTATTACGTTTTCTCAAATCCATGTTTCTTCCTTTGCTACCTGCCCCTAGGATAACTTCTAGAGATCTTACTTAAATGGTTGTTTTTGATCGTTTTCTCCAGTTTTGCGTGTTTCACCGGAGAGAGTTTCCGCAAAGCTCCTCACGCTGCCGTCCCACCCTCTCATCGATAGACCTTTAACATTACACCCCAGGCAAGCGGTCACAGAATTGGAAGAATAAGGTTCTGTACTGTGACACGACTGAGGATCCCTGTGTCTGTTCTGATCTTCAAAAGCGGTGGCTGCAGCAGGGAGCCTGGCTGCCCTTGTCTGTCCCTCTCTTGCTCCACTCTTTCTGGCTGTGCAGCTGCAGACAGCCGGCCCTGGGCTGAAGGATGACCCCCTCCCACCAGGCGGCAGACGCAAAAAAAAATGCTCCTGGGCACATCCACACCCATTCAGGCCACAGATCTCCACTGGTAGAAAGGCCAGCAATGGAACAATTTCCAGAGAAAACATATTAATCTGGAAATTTCTCTTTCCCTCTAAGACAGGGATCGTTCCTTTTTTTTCAGTGCCATGGACCACAGCAGTCGTTCAGGGGCAGCTACTGCCTCCTTCCTGAAATAATGGTTTTAAATCCCTAAAATAAAATACATAAAAAGATAAACAGATTCCCCCCAAAAAAGCTATCACAGTATTTTCTAAATATGACGTATGACACATAAGCTTCTTTGTGAACTAATGCTAACATCAAGAACTGGTGGAAGGTCTAGTAACTCAGAGTCCCCAGCAGGACATAAATGATTTTTCTGCAGAAACTGTACATGATATGAAAATATCTCAACCTCTCCTGATAACAAAATCAGAAATAAAGCTACTACTACACAGTTTTGTCTACATTTTCAAATGAAAAATGCTAAATTTTGGTCAGGGAAAATTAAGATGTATTCTTTCCCTATCCCCAGTCACCAGCCCCCTAAATCCTGTGAACCCCTGGCTAAGAACTGGTACTCAAAGTGTGGTCTGGACCAATCATCTGCAGTGGTGCTTCTCAAATCACCTGGGTAAAAATGCAGCTTCTGTTCGTGTGCACCCCAACATCCTGCAGGGGGTCTCTTTCTAACACATCCCCTAACATGCTGGTGTTCTGGTCCAGGCTGCGGACACACAGCATGGAGAAAAGGCCCTGAGCTCATCATGGTAGGCGTGGAGGTAAGAGTTGAAGGCACACAGAAAGTGTTTCCTGACCCTGAGCATCCCCAGGAATAGGATTGGGATTTTCTGACTTCATCCTAGGGGCATGTTTTCTTTTTCCACGTTTCAGTGTCTGATGACAGAGAGGAAACAGAGATTCTGACCTGCTGGGACCCTCGGTTTCCTGAAAGCTGCCACAGAGCAGCACCTGCTGGTCAACTAGGGTGCTGACCCTTGCCAAGTCCCAGCACCCAAAACGTAAGCCCAAGTACACACATCCATTCACAGAAAACAGCAATGATTAATAAGGCCAAGTAACCAAGACTTTAGAGTTGAAGTGGTCTTCTGCCCTCATCCCCAAGTGATAAATTCCTAGTCATTCTTCCAAATACACCTTCTCTGTAGAGCGAAGCTCTCTTTGCAGTTCCTCCCCACTGTAATTAGAAACAAGAATGATAACAATAATAATATTATTATTAACAACAGTAATTAACTTTTATCAGTCGCTAGGGGCAAGCAGTGGTAAAACACTCTCCACGTGTTATCTCATGTAATTCTTATAACACTTAGAGGAAGGTGCTGTCTCCATTTGATGGATTGGATGGTTGTAGGCTGGGGGAGAAAAATGCCTGTGGCCTCTATCTCTGTGCCTTGCATACCTGCTCTGTCCTAGCACTTACTGCACACCCCCAGGGCTCACCATCCTTGTGCTTCTGTCCTGCACAAGATTTTGCATGCTGACAAATTGAGAAGTTATCTTCTGGAACACAGGACAGATTATATGAATGGTTACCACCGTATCATGCCCGAGTGTGGAAGGATGATAGGCACAGAAGATCAGATAGACCAGGACATTCAGACAGTTTTGAGGATCTGCTCAGAAGCCATCCAGCAGCTAAGAACACAAGCCCTCAAGGAGCACAGGAGTGCTGTTTCGGATTTTAGGGCAGCTTATTTGAAGAGTATACAAACTTGACTCAGAACAAAGAGCCACCGGAGTCCAACAAGTAGTGGTGAGAAAAGATGATGTAAGTTGGAACCAGATCCAAATACAAACACAAGAGAATTCATGTCTTCTGAGAAAATTTCACAGAAACCCTCAAAAGATTCTGATGAAAAACCCATCAATAAGGAATATCCAAACAAGACTCCATGCAGAGCACAACCTGACCTGGGCATCTGGGGAGACGGCAAAGGGGAAGACAGACCATCCTCAGAAAAAAACACAAATGTTGGAACAATGAGAGCCTAAGTGGTTGAGTGAATGGCCTGTTGGAGGAAGCAGGGCAAATCAAAGGAAAAGTGGTTGGAATTTCCAGATTCACAGATAGTCACAGAGCTTTTACAGCAAGAAGCCGAGACTGATGGTATTCACCGATTAGCTGGAGAGGGAATGCAGCTATGGAGGGGGATGAAGAGAGCCAGGAAGAAGCATGCTTGGAGCTGGAGGAGTTCTTCCTCCCGGTGATGTGATCCTCCTCCTTGTTCCTCCCTATCCGCAGGATGGCTGTAAGCAAGCTCTGTGCCGGGTGCTGCCCCCACCCTTGATCCCTGACAAACAGTATGCTGTCCTGGGTCTCCAGCATCAGAGTGTGGTTTATGATAGGAGGTTATCCCAGAACCAACTGGGGGGAGGGGGCGGAGGCAAACATGTACTCTCACAGCAGGTACCCCCAAACCTGTGGTTTTAAGCTGATTTTGTAGCTAAAGACAATGAAGTTGAAAAGAAAGGAGAAAACTAAGTTCAAATGATTGTGCAAAAAAAAAGTGACTAAAACTCTGAAATTATTGACATAGGCAACTTCATCATTTTCCCAAAGGCACAGATAATATATACAAATATAAATATAAATGTGTGTATAGGTACATATACATAATATTATAACTTTTCTCTAACCTAGGTTCTATTCTTTAAGCAAACTCAGCTGTCCAAACCTCCAGTGTCCCCATACTTGAGATACATTTAATATGCAGGAAAAATATTAAAACAGCAGGAAAAAGTCCAGGTTAACAGGTGGTGTCACCGTTATTGCAGTGCAATAGCCAGAAGTAAGCAAAATATTGAGGATTTTAATTTTCATTGTCCCATCCAGACTGGCTTTTACAACTCCTTTTAGTAAGGAAAAAAGAAATCTGGAGACCTGAAGCATGAGGCTACATTTACCCTTTAGCCTCCTTGAGGCTCACAAATCCCTTTCGTACCAACTCTGGACTCCTAGCTTCAACTAATATTAATTCAAAAATCAGATTGGAGCTACCACCACAATGCCACCAGCGACACCGCGGGAACTGGGTCTCTAGAGATTCTAGAAACTGTGGGTGACAGAACATGAGAGACTCCTAACTCTGGGAAATGAACAAGGGGTAGTGGAAGAGGAGGTGGGCGGTGGGATGGGGTGACTGGGAGATGGGCACTGAGGGGGGCACTTGACGGGATGAGCACTGGGTGTTATGCTACATGTTGGCAAATCGAACTCCAATAAAAAAAAATACACAAAAAGAAACTGCAGATGCCGCTGGGCTGCTCTTCGCTGCCCTCTGCTGGCCACACATGGAAGCAGGACAAGTCTCCACAGGTAAAAAGAAAGGGTCATGTGAGAAAAGGCCAAAAAGCATTCAGGGTGATTGCAGAAGAAAAAACTTAAATAGGAACCCCCAAAGAGGCGTGTTGACTATGAAACAAAGGATTGACCATACTAAGAGTAGAAAAGTACAAAATCATCTTCCTTTAAGAATTCAGAGAATGAAAACCAGAAAAAAAAATTGTTGGAAGAAAGCAAAAACGTGCTACCATTTTGTTTTGTCACTAAAAAAATGAGGAATGGATGTTCACATCTTTTAAATCTTAGCACTTCTGGTCTCTGGGTTTCAGGACTGATGTTCATGATGCAGGAGAAGGTGGTTACAGCAGCTCCAAAGCCTCTTCAAAGTAAGGTAAAACAATGAAGAACTTTTTTTTTTTTTTTTAAGATTTTATTTATTTATTCAGAAGAGACACAGAGAGAGAGAAGCAGAGACATAGGCAGAGAGAGAAGCAGGCTCCAAGCAGGGAGCCCGATATGGGACTCCATCCCAGGTCTCCAGGACCACACCCTGGGCCGAAGGCAGGCACTAAACCACTGAGCCATCCAGGGATTCCCCAATGAAGAACTCTTGAACTCAACAACAAAACACACAACCCAATTCAAAGCTGGGCAAAGGAATTAGATAGCCATGTCTCCAAAGACATACGAGTGGCCAAGAAGCACATAAATAATGTCCAATGTCCAACCCCACTAAAAATTAGGGAAATACAAACCAAAACACCAGTGATAAATCACCTCACACCTGTCAGAATGGCTACTATAAAAACAAAACACAATGCAGAAAATAACAAGTCAGACAAGATATGGAGAAATTGAATCCCTTGTGCAAATGTAAAATGGTGCAGCTGCTATAGGAAACAGTAAGAATACCTACACCCCCGGGTTAGGAGAGCTCTGGGCTGGGGAATACATCAGTGTGTGGGAGGTTGGGGTGCACCCAGAGAGGGCACAGAAGCTCCACAATCCTTTCCACACACCTCTTCCTATGCATCTCTTCTTTCTGTTCCCAAGCTGTATTCTTTATAAGAAACCAGTAATAGAATTCAAGCACTTCTCTTTGAGTTCTGTGAGTCATTCCAGCAAATTATCCAACCCAAGGGAGGGTATGTGCAAACCCCTGATTCATGGCCAGTTGGTCAGCAGAACAGGCCACAACCTGGGACTTGGGATTGGCATCAGAAGTGGGGGCAGCCTTGTGGGACTGGGCCCTTCACCTGTGGTATCTGCACTCATGCCAGGCAGTTAGAATTGAACAGAATTTGCAGGACACCTAGTTGGTGTCCAGAGAACAGGAGAATTCCTTGATAGGAGTAAAAACTCCACACATTTGATGTCAGAAGTGTCTATACAGAGAGGAAATTAATTTTAATATCCAAAGGAATTGAAAACAGGGTCTCAAAGACACATCTGCATACTCTTGCTCATAGCAGAATTATTCATAAATAGCCAAGTGTCCATTGCGATGAATGGATAAGCAAAATGTGGTATATCCATCCATATGATGGAATATTATTCAGCCTTTTCAAAAGGAAGAAAATTCTGACAGCTGCTATAAGGATGAACCCTGAAGGCATTACCCTAAGCAACGTAAGCCAGGCACAAAAAGACAAACACTACGCGATTCCCCTTATATATCTAGAACAGTCATGTTTACAGAGACAGAAAGTAGAATGGCAGTTGCCAGGGGCTGTGGTGAGCTACCATTTCAAGGGTGCAGAGTTTCAGTTTTGCAAGATGAAAATGTTGTAGAGATTGCGTGCACAACAATCAGAATGTACTTAACACTACTGAACACACTTAGAAATGGCTCAGATAGTAAATGTTATGTTCCGTGTGTTTTACAATTAAAACTAAATTTCCTTAAAAGGTACTCTGAAACAACACATCAATACAATCATTCCTTCACTTGCTCTCTGCCACACATTTGACTCAGCTTCTAGAAACTGAGAAAGTGAGACCTAGAAGGGATTTGGAGATCCTGCTCAATTTTTACAGAATAAAGCAATGCAGACCCCAATGGCGAGGTAAGCTGTGAGGATGTTGGATGGTTAGTGGTAGAGGTGGGATTAGAAGAGCTCGAGGCTCCCAGACTGGGGCCTTACCTGACACCTGAACCCCAACAGGGACAGCCCATTGCTTTGTTTCTTTTAAGCAGGCTCCATGCCCAACGCAGGGCTTGAACTCATGACCCTAGATTGAGAGTTGCATGCTCCTCCGACTGAGCCAGCCAGGCACCCCAGCTCATTTTTTGATGTTAATAAAAATAATAACGCTCCTCCATTCAGGGCTCCTGCCCATACACCACTGGGAGGCCAGACGAGTCCATGAAGGAATATACATTTGGTTAAAATCCAAGTGATCTGAATTTCAAAGCCCACTGAACAAACCTGGGAAGGTAGGGAAAGAAATATAAGCTACTGAAATGTGAACAGGACACATGGAGGGTTTTTCTCCCCCACTGAGTTATTTTGTAATATTTTCCAGCATGAGCCTTAAAAGGAATATCTTCCTCCAGGCAGAGTCTTCCTGTCTATCTACGGTAATATCACAGTATGAGGCTGCATATAAATTATTTTTTATTTTGCTTTGATGATTGGGAAAAGATACCAGTATATATGATCAAATCAGAGCTAACAAATAACTTGCAGTTAATTTGGCTAATTTTATTAAAATAAAGACATGTCTGTTTAAACTGAGAAGAAAAATGTTCTCACTGGCACTTTGCTTTGGCTGGGATCCTTGAAGTTAAGGCCAACGTGCTGATAATAATCACTCTCACACCATCGGCCTTGTTCGTCCTCTGAAGCACATGTGGTACTGGCAAACAGCAGCTCAGAGCTGTGAATGAGTGAGCAAACAGTCAGTGCTCTGCCCACACAAGACCCTGGGTTACAATCCCTTTAATCAACGGTTTACTCTGAAAGATCTGCTTTCAGATGGTAAGGCTTTGCCAGGATGAGTTTCTCAGGGCCGATGATGGCTCACTGTGCAGTGGCATGTGAGGTAGATTCTCTTCACATTTTGCAGATGTTCCTGTTGTTCTTTAACCGGGGGTGGGGGTGGGGAGGTGAGTGCTGTCCATGACCAGAACATCTGGATTCACATTCCTACATGGGGGGAATGCCTCCCCATGTCCCCAGTCTGTAAGCCAGTCTGCAATTCTGCCTCACATTAACTCTTCAAATCCAGAGGAATGTTTTCTTCATCCACAGGTTGTTTAGGTTTTAAGTGACCACTCAGAGTTAAGAAGGAATATCTCAAGCCCCCTGCCATGCTGAAAGGAGGGGGGGAAGTGAAAATAAATAAATCTCACAGGTAGTACCACCAGATCTTCATAAAATATACATCTTTATAGATATAGCCAGCTTATTGAGATCTCTGTTTTTCTCCTAGTTTGTAGATTACTTGATGAGAATTACCCCCTCTTATTTAGAAATCTGTAGAGGCAGAAAAAGAATAGATCATATCTAATACAAAACTTTGGAGAGGGGATCCCTGGGTGGCTCAGCAGTTTAGCGCCACCTTCAGCCCAGGGTGTGATCCTGGAGTCCCGGGATCGAGTCCCGCGTCGGGCTCCTTGCATGGAGCCTGCTTCTCCCTCTGCCTGTGTCTCTGCTTCTCTCTCTCTGTCTCTCATGAATAAATAAATAAAATCTTTAAAAAAAAAAACTTTGAAGAGAAAATAAACATTTGTTTATTGCTGAATAAACTATACTATTATCCAAGACAGTATCCCACATCTAGGATCCCAAAATGCCTTTCAAAGGTATCTCAGCCACCCCTCCCAATATCAGTGTATGGTGCTTTGACAGAGCAGGACGTAAGTAAGGCTCACTTCACAAAAGGAAGACAGATAACTTAGGAGACTTTTTTGTGAGAAAGACATACGGATTAAATTCAGATCTCAGCCCCTTGAATTTTCATCATACATGTCCCCACAATCCATATGAAGGAACATGTCATAAAAACAGATGAATTGAGGGATTTAAGTAAAATTATCTCAAAAACAGAAATGTCAAAACACCTCCCATTCTTTCACTTATAATAGATGAATCAGACTTTTTAAAATTCAGATTTTACTAAAATGATGTTCATTTAGAAATCCCACTTACCAAATATTTAACCCTACAAAGTTTAACACAGAGAAAATGTAGTCTCCACCAACTAACATCCCAATGTAGGCAATGGATACATTCTGCAGAAAAAGAGAGAGGATTAGTCATTTTCAAAGTGAAGGGTTTAGGGGGAAAATACATATAGTAAATATATATTTTTACCATACATAAAATACATATGGTAAAATCTGAAACTAAATATTTTACTTTGCCCAGAGACTTGTACACAGAGCTGTTCACAGAATGTTGAATAAATGAATAAAAAACCATTACATATGGCTTTATAAAGAATGTGAACCATGGCATGATAATTACAGAACCCTGCATCATTCAGGCCCCTTACAATTAAATAGGAAAAGAGATATGAGTTGAGTTGTCATCAGCTTTCCAGATCCCATCTCTTTACCATCACTGGGTGGTGAATTTTAATCATACGGACCCTAAACTTGCACAGATTAGACATCCAGCGAATTCCAAGCAGTGCCCTGCATTGAGCATTCCAGAAGGACCTAGGTGGCCAACGGAGGAGTCTACTGTTAAAGCAGGTGGTCTTTCTCACTCTATCCACGTGAATAGGAAAACAAAGCAACTGTAGCATAGAACACAGGACACCCCCCTCTTCATTCCTGTGTATCAGGTGCACAGACACAAAACATACCTACATGCAATCCATGAGTTTAGTACCTTACAAATGAGCATATATCTAGATTAAAAGCAGTTCTTCACAAGGCTTCCCTTTCTTAGTCAACAGGTTCTCCCAGAAAACCAAGTTGTACAAGCAAGGTATAGAATAAGATATGTCGGTGAGTGCAGAAATTTGGGACTTTTTCTGCTTTGCTTTTTTTACTACATTTGCCTAGACCATCCCCTCCTATCAACCCCAAAGTAAACATTAAAATTTGTCTCTCCTTTTTAAATTAGTGAGCCCTCTGTTTATGGATTAGGGGATGAGAAGATCTAAGAAGAGATCACCCAGCTACAGCTGAAAATGTCACCAGCCTCCATGCTTGCATTATCTCCGTTACCACAATAAAATCGAACTCCGCTTCTTTCGTGATAACTGGATTCACAGCTAGTTCCCCAACACCCAAGTCTTCACCCACTTACCTTGATGGCTCCAACCACTGCTGTAGTGAGGGCTGAATTGTAATAGCTGCACAGAACCGTGGAATACATCAGCAGAAACCTGGATCAAGGAAGGAAGCGCCAGATGCATGCCTTACTGTGCCAGGTATAACAGATGAAGAAGAATCTGCACGTGAGCCACCCACAAGTACTTTAAACAAGTAAAAAAGAAAAGATTTTATAACCTACACCTTAAAACATCTCCTTTATAATTCCATCTTTGTACAGTAAAGTGGTCCAGCTGGGCATTAGTGAAAGTTTCTACCTTCGGTATCCTTTTCATTCTGTCTGTGCATTTCCCATTATGTTTCCATGTAAAGAGGGTAAGAACACGGAGATTTTTTTTTTAATTGTCTGAAATCTTTTAACAGCTATGTCACAACGGTGGTCTTTAATCCTCTGTGTATATTAGAATCACCCGGCACACTTTTAACACACAATGATGTGTGACAGTTTTCCCTCAGTGGGTTTGAGGTGGGGTCCTTGGCTGCGTGCAGTAGCAAAGCTCTACAGGTCATTCTCACATGCTACCAGCTGAGAACCACTGGTGTTTAGAAGGGAAAATCAGCAAAGCATTGCTTTGGATGGAAGAGAGTTAAAGGATTCCCTAGCAATCAGACAACAAAAAGAAAGGTCATCCAAATTGATAAGGAAGAAGTCAAACGTTCACTATTTGCAGGTTTATACTACTTATACTTATTCTATACTGTATATAGCAAGATTCCACAAAAAAAAAAAAACTGCTAGAACTGATAAATGAATTCAGGAAAGCTACAGGATACAAAATCAATGTACAGAAATCTGTTGCACTCCTATACACTAAAAATGAAGCAGCAGAAAGAGAAATTACAACAACAATCCCATTTACAATTGCACTGAAAATAATAAGATACCTAGGAATAAACTTAACCAAAGAAGTAAAAGACCTCTACTCGGAAAACTATAAAACATTGATTAAAGAAATTGAAGATGACACAAAGAAATGGAAAAACATCTTCATGCTCATGGATTGGAAGAATATTGTTAAAATGTCCATACAAAGTGATCTATATATTTAATGCAATCTCTGTAACAATTTCATTTTTCACAGCATTTTTCACAGAACTAGAACAACCAACCTTAAAGTTTGTATAGAACCACAGAAGACCCAGAAGAGCCAAAGCAATCCTATAAAGCCAAAGGTATCACAATTCCAGACTTCGAGTTACATTAATGTAGTGATCAAAACAGTATGGTACTGGCACAAAAACAGACACATAGATCAATAAAACAGAATAGAAAACCTAGAAACAAACCCACAATTTTATGGTCAATTGTAGACAAAGGAGGCAAGAATATACAATGGGAAAGACAGGCTCTTCAACAAATGGTGCTGGGAAAACTAGACAACAATGTGCAAAAGAATGAAACTGGACCACTTTCTTATACCATATACAAAAATAAACTCAAGATGGATTAAGGACCTAAATGTGAAACCTGAAACCATAAAAATCCTAAGAGAACACAGGCAGTAATTTCTTTGACATTGGTCATAGCAACATCTTTCTAGATAGCTCTCCTGAGACAAAGGAAATAAAAGCAAAAGTAAACTATGGGGCCTACATCAAAATAAAAAGCTTCTTCAGAGCAAAGGAAACAATCAACAAAACTAAAAGGCAACATACAGAATGGGAGAAGGCATATGCAAGTGATATATCTGACAAAGGGCTGGTATCCAAAATATATAAAGAACTTACAAAACTCAACACCCAAAACACAATTAAGCCATTTAACAAATGAGCAGAAGACATGAACAGACATTTCTCTGAAGAAGACACACAGATGGCCAAGAGACACATGAAAAGATGTTCAACATTACTGATCATCAGGGAAATGCAAATCAAAACTACAGTGAGATGTCAAAGTGGCTAAAATCCAAAACATAAGATACAAGTGTTGGCAAGGGTGTGGAGAAAAAGAAATACTTGTGCACTGTTGGTGGCAATGCAAACTAGTGCAGCCACTGTGGAAAACAGTGTGGAGGTCACTCAAAGTTAAACACAGGACCACCTCTATGATCCAGTAATCACACTACTGGGTATTTACCCACCAAATACAAAAAACACTAATTCAGAGGGATACATGCACCCTGATGTTTATAGCAGCATTATCTACAACAGCCAAATTATGGAAGCAGCCGAAGTGTTCATCCACTGATAAATGGATAAAGAAGTAGTGGTCTTTACACACAATGGAATATTACAAAGTCATCAAAAATAATGAAATCTATTTGCAACAACATGGATGGAACTAGAGTGTATCATGCTAAGTGAAGTAAGTCAGTCAGAGAAAGACAAACACCATATGATTTCACTCATCTGTGAAATTTTTTAAAAAGGTGAGCAAAGGGGAAAAAAAAGGAGAAACAAACCAAGAAACAGCCTCTTAACAATAGAGAAAAAACTGATGGGTATCAGAAGGAAGGTGGGTGGGAATGGGTGAAACAGGGTTGTTAAAGAGTACACAAAAGGAAAGGAAAGGAAAGAAATAAACTAATGGATTCCACATGCCAATAATACTCCTGTGCCCTTGGACCAAAGTTAGTTCACCAGGCATTCAACACTGAGCACTATATTGATGCTTATGTCAAGAAAATGACTATAGAATTGGGACCAAGCACCAGCCAAAGAATACATATGTACAGGGAAGAATACAGAATCTAATCAGAAGAAATATGTTCATTCCAATCAAGAACTGAAGAAAATAACCTAAGTGGGGTACAAAATTCCATCTGCCCAAAGGATACAGAGAGATCCTAGGTGTGTTGGATTTTAAAGCTACATTCCCGTTAGGAAGCATAAGGCTGGATCCCCCATTGGCAGAACAGAGGGAATCAGACTCTAAGGAATGGGCTCAGCCCCTGTGTGTTAGGTAGCCTCTTCCTGCAGAAACCTAGTGCCCCTGGTCCAGGTCAGAATCCCTACTAGTAACAGAATCTGGATCACAAATCAATAAACGCTTTTGGCCTGAGTATGTTTCTTACCAGGGATGGTAAAGAAAAAAATCTTAGAGATAAAGTACACCAAGCTTGTATGTTAGGGAATAAACTCAATTACAAACTGAAATTCTGTAATCTTCAGAATAACATGTGTCTCTGTTATTAAGGTAATTACAGCAATTTGACAAGTTCGAGGACCCAACGTCTTGACCTCTGTGGTTTGAAACTGAAATGTGCAATTGGGATTAGATTTGCAATTTTCAGTTGCAAGAAGTAAAATAATCTGAGTCAGTCCGAACACAGTAGTTGATGTTTAAAAAGAAGGTGACATCACATTTCTAAGTTTGGTTTACTAGATTTCGAAGAGTTGCTTAGGTATGTAAAGCAACCTGGCTCATAAACTTTGCAGGGCCGCATTAGGGCTTGGACTAGCTGGAGAAATATCAGGTGAATCGTATTTGTAAGTGGTGTTTAAAATGTTTAATTTTTTTTTAATTCACTGAGTAGTAAACAAGACCAACTTATAGTAAATTGTTCAGGAGATTTTAATCAACTAAACTTGAGTTAAGAAGCCATTAATCAAATAATGAAAGTAAATGTTCTATGGTAATACAAAAATTACTAGCTTTATAGAGCAACAGTATTTATAAATTGAACTTAAAAAAATTTAAGTTGTTTTTTTTTTTTTTAAGATTTCATTTATTCATGAGAGACACGGAGAGAGAGGCAGAGACACAGACAGAGGGAGAAGCAGGCTCCCTCTGGGGAACCTGATGTGGGACTTGATCCCAGGACCCCAGGATCATGCCCTAAGCCGAAGGCAGACACTCAACTGCTGAGCCACCCAGGTGCCCCAAAATCTAAGTTTTTTAAATGTTTATAATTTTAATAAATTCAACATTAATTCAGAGCCCCAGGAACCATAAATAATCCTATTCATGCATAAAATTAAAAGACTAAAAAAAAAACTCAATGTGGGGCGCCCAGGTGGCCCAGCGGTTGAGCGTCTGCCTTCAGCCCAGGGCATGATCCTGGAGACCTGAGGTCAAGTCCCACGTCCGGCTCCCTGCATGGAGCCTGCTTCTCCGTTTGCCTGCGTCTCTGCCTCTCTCCCTGTGTCTCTCATGAATAAATTTTTTAAAATCTCAAAACAAAAAAACAAACAAACAAAAAACCTCAATGTAATGTTACTGAGTACCTACTGTGTTTGCCCAGATAGTGAGAGTACATAACACAGCAACCACCCTGGAGGAGGTAAGTCTAATAAAATACTAGAGATAAGAGCACAGGGAGGGGGTCTACCCCAACTTAGGGAAAACAGAAAAGTTTCCTGCAGGCCTCCTAAATGAAGTCCTGCAGACTTCAACCCAAGGCAATCATGGATGTTATTTTTATTTTTGTTTAAAAATTCCAACTCCAGGGTTCCAAATATGCAATGTTTTCTCCATTCTACCTTTTAGTGAAATCACCTCCACCTGCATCAGAATTGGCTGATACCTTGAATATAAGATTCCAGTATCTATCCACCATGAGTGTGGACAGCTAGGACACAAACTCACCAGCTGGGCTGGGCACAGGAGGAACCCCTCTCTGAGGCCTGGGGGTGCCTGAAAGAGCCACTGTCCCTAAGGGGTCTGCAGACAAAGAGGCTGCACTTATCAGCGTGTCCACTAGGTGTCCCCAGAGAAGATAAGGGGAAAACCACAAGGCGAAAAGTAGTCAGTGTAGGACAATCTGTATTACAATTTTCTAAGAAAAAATTTCTACATGAGAGTATGTTCCTATATAATCCTTTGGCTAAGAACACTAAGTTTCTAAATTAAAAGAACCTCTGCTAATTCAGTACAAAGGAAAACATACCACTTTTAACACTAAAAATATCCACCTCCACATGACAGTAGTTTTGGTTTTAGCATCTATGGATTAAAAAAATGCAAAGATATTTAAAAGTATTGCTGAATTATCAGTAGCTCCTTGCCATTCTGAACTTTTAAATCATATATCTTCTATGTACACTTGAAAAATAATAGCACATGTATGTGATATACATTCAGACAACATATACCAGCTGTATGTTTGGGTTTACAGGTCCCCAAGAGATGGATGTGCTCACATAGAAACCCCTGGAGCAGAATTCCTGCTCCAAGGTTCTTACTATTTCTGAAAATGACACGAAAAATAACTTATCTACCCAAGGCTGTATGGCACACTCATGGCAGTCACAAATAGAATTCAAATGACCTCATTTACAACTTGCAACAGTTATCATTCCATGAAGGAGCATTTATATAAATTAACACAAATGTTCAGATAATAAAAGGCCACATTTATCTCCCTTCTCTCAACCACAGTGATACCCGAGCACATGACTCCAATTCCAGATTTCAAAGAATTTCAAGTAATCTCATCTCACTCATCTCTAGTAAGAACACACTCCTACCCAAGGCCTCTGTGGTGTGCCAGGGATGTCAAAGTCATGGGATATATGTGGTCCATCTTCCCAGGGCACTGATTTTACATGAAGATTGGTTTATTGGGAATGTGGGAATATCTGCACTCTCTGAAGTTCTGTTGCCCTGTGCTATCCACAGAATCCTATATCAGGGAAGTTTTAAGGAAGAGAATATTTTTTATCCTGGGATTAGAAAATATTTGGTACTTTTGTGTTTTTATTAAGGAATATATTACTGCTTCACTGAGAACAAAAGGTCTGCTACTGGAGCAGAAACAGATTAGACTAATCACCACCAAGGCCTGAGGGCTACTGCCAGCAGCTGGTATGAATGAACCAGAACCTGTAATTTTTCAGCAAGATTGAAAAGACTTGCAGAGCTAGATTTTTATTTTATTTTATTAAAAGATTTATTTATTTTAGAGAGAGTGTGTGTGTGCAAGCAGAGGGAGGGGCAAAGGGAGAGGGAGAGGGAGAGAATCTTCAAGCAGACTCCTCACTGAGCACTGTGCCTGTGGGTATAGATCTCCCAACCTTGAGACCCTGACCTGAGCCAAAATCAAGAGGCAGACACTTACCTGACTGAGCCACCCAGGTACCCCAGAGCTAGCTTTATAAAATCGAGTTAGTCAATTCAGGTTTGTCTATATTTTATTTCTGCCTGCATTAAACTATCTTAGTACCCACAATCCAGTTTACCTTCCTGACATAATTAAACTCCATCATATGCTTTACAAACTCCTGATTACAAATAGCATTTCTGAAAACAGTCTTTCCATCATAACTCAAAAGAAAATTAAAAGTCTGCTTTTTTTCACCATTCCATTCACTTAACATGCATTTTTATTTTTTTAATTTTTTAACATGCATTTTTAAAGCATTAAAATTTTATAATTATGTTTTCAACATGGGATAGAGGTTTAGTGGTTAGAAAAAGCAAGTTTGAAATGCAAACTTGAAAGAGTGAAAAAAGTGAGAAGCTGAGCATCAGAGCCCTCTGAAATCAAGGGGTGGGATGCATATATATGAGCCTCGAGTCATTCCTTGAGCAGGGACTAAGAAAAGAGACAGATGAGCCTAGTACCAGTTGTTCTGAAAACCGAAAATGTGCTCAGCAGCTTAGAATGGCTTCTTTTACAGTGAAGAAATAAATGACTCAATCCTTTGAATGAGAAACTTTGATAAAGGATTCTGAAAAATCCAACATGCCAAAATTGAAGCTTCCTACCAGAACCGTTTCAGAATTAAAATTTGACCACTGAAGGTAAAGTACAGTTGACCCACTGCAGGAGTTTGGGTGCCGGCCCCCTGCACAGTAAAAAAATCCAAGGTATTACTTTTGACTTCCCCAAAACTTAACTGCTAATAGCCTGCTGTAGACCAGAAGCCTGATTGATAACATGGTCAATTAACACATATTTTGTATATTATGTGTGTTATACACTGCATTCTTATACTATAGAAAGCTAGAGGAAAGAAAATGTTATTAAGAAAATCATAAGGAAGAGGAAATGCACTTACAGTACTATATATATTTTTTGAAAAAACTCTGTACATAAATGGACCCACACAGTTCAAACATGTGTTGTTCAAGAGTGAACTATGTATGTAATAGAAGGAAGAGGTCACAAGAGGGCACCCAAACTCTCCTTCTTTAAAAAAGGAGGAACTGGATGCAGTGATAAAGAATTAGGACCAGGCAGGAGTCAGAGCAGCAGTTAGAATGGAACAAGAGTGGGGCCTCAGGGCAGAGACCTTAGCAGAGCAGCACTGAAGAAGAAAGAAAAGAAAGAAAAGAAAGAAGGAAGGAAGGAAGGAAGGAAGGAAGGAAGGAAGGAAGGAAGGAAGGGAGGGAGGGATGGATGGAGGGAGGGAGGGAGGGAACCTTGAGCCAAATTCCAAGTTGGGAGTTACACTTTAGCCCACTGAGCCCAGACCCTCGAAAATGCCTGGAGTGGTGCAGGTCAGGGGCAATACCTGGATACCAGCTGGAGCAAAAGCAATTTTTCTCTACAGGAAAGTTTCTCAAATTTTCAATTTGAAAATTGGTAATCAGCCCACAATATTAAGACTGAAGCAATATGCTCACAATCACAAGTCACCAACCACACACAGTTTGGCAGTCACATTCTACATATATATTTAGACTCTTAAACACTGCATATATTGAAATCATTAGATACAGAATAGCTATGTGTATAACATTTAAATAAATGAAAGTTAAAACAATCACAAAGATCACCAATGAGAGAATACTAGGAATGAACAGTAAGTTTGGAGGGAAAAAAAAAAAAAACAACAACTGTGAAACTTTCACAAACAAAATATAAACTTATTGAAATCAAAAAGTCCTGAGTGGGTCAGTCAGTTGACTGACTCTTGATTTTGGTTCAGGTCATGATCTTGTGGTAGTGAGATCAAGTCCCACATCAGGCTCCATGCTGAGCTTAAGATTCTCTCTCTCCCTCTGCTTCTGTGCCCCCCCCCCCCCACCACTCATGTACTCTCTCTTTAAAAAAAAAAAAAAAAAATCAGGGATGCCTGGGTGGTTCAGTGGTTTAGCATCTGCCTTTGGCTCAGGGCAGGATTCTGGAGTCCTGGGATTGAGTCCCACCTCGGGCTTGCTGCATAAAGCCTGCTTCTCCCTCTGCCTTTGTCTCTGCTTCTCTCTCTGTGTGTCTCTCATTAATAAATAAATAAATAAAATCTTAAAAAAAAATTTTTTTTAAAGACTCCATCACCAGGCTAAACATTAAATCAGACACAGCTAAGGAAAGAATTAGTGAAATGGAAGATATACATAAATGT
Organism: Canis aureus; assembly: GCF_053574225.1. Taxonomy (NCBI): domain Eukaryota; kingdom Metazoa; phylum Chordata; class Mammalia; order Carnivora; family Canidae; genus Canis; species Canis aureus. The sequence goes on along the minus strand of NC_135611.1, from coordinate 71,066,928 downwards.
TTTTATTTTATGTGACTAATCACTGCAATTAAAATTAAGTTTGAGAATTTTTAAGCGTTGATCAAAGAGATTGTGAGTTGCTCTTAGTTCATTTAAATATAATGAAAAGGGCAGCGTGGGTGGCTCAACGGTTTAGCACTGCCTGGTTTAGCACTGCCTTCAGCCCAGGGCGTGATCCTGGAGACCCGGGATCAAGTCCCATGTCAGGCCCCCTGCATGGAGCCTGTTTCCCACTCTGCCTTTGTCTCTGCCTCTCTCTCTGTGTGTCTCTCACGAGTAAATAAATAAAATCTTAAAAATAAATAAATAAACAAACAAATAAATAAATGTAATGAAAATTATAGTATTGGAAGTAAAAAAAAAAAAGGGGGGAAACTCATCTTTCTTCACAGGAAAAATATTTTGATGAGTAATTTCCTGAGACAGTCATTCAAAGCACCTTTCCATATGGGATAAGACACAGGTATTGTATATGCCGGAAACCCAGCTCAGGGACGATACTCCAAAGACTGAGCAGTGGTGACCTCTGGAGAGGTGAACCACAGTGCTAGAGGGCAGGGAAGAAGGGGGGCTTATGTTGCCCGGGCATTCTGTTGCAATTCTTGGATTATTTACTAGGTGTGTGTATTATCTGTTCATGAAAAGGAATTTTCAAGCTTTTGGAAAAAAAAAAAAAAAAACAAGCTACATGGCTTTTCAAAAGGAAGACAGAAATAAGGAAAATTTTAAGAACAAAAGCCTAAAATTATTGGACAATATAATGGCCTGGACATCTCACCTCAGAAATTTCCCTGAATATAGCAGGTACAGCACTAGAGTAAATGGTCATCATTTCTACATATTTAGGTGAGGTAGAAAATCTTGAAAAACTTGGGACATCATGCCCAAGACGACGAACAGTACTAAATTTGATACATCAACCGATGTCATTCAGACTAACTTTCAGAAATCAATAGGCAACATCATATTTTGGAGTAGAATGTGACATTAGCATGACTGTCAAAAATAAAACTGATTCCTGCTTGCTACTAGTCTTTTAGGTGATGTTCCCAGGGACCCTGAGTCCCATTCCTCTGCTGCAAGGGTCCTTTCCAGAGAAATCTGGAGAAGCACAGACAGAGGGATTCTGACAGAGCAGATGGAATGTATATTTTGATTCGATTTGTCAATAGATATCATAGATCAAGCTTCTAATTATGCATGGTTTCTTACCCCAAAAAACAGGAAAGAAGAAACTGTATGATAAATAAAACATTCTTCCATTCATTGAATTCAGTAGCCTATTATAAGAAAGAAAGAAAACCAATGATTAGACTAATAATATTGCAGTTCAAATCTATGGCTTTTACCAAATTGTGTGTTTTAATACAGGAACCACTTTCCCAAACAAGAAATACAGCTTAAAAAATCCCAGACAACACCAATTGTTTGATGTTGGGCAGATTGCTTTTACTCCCTGAATCTCAGATTCATTTTACAAAACAGGGATCTTTTTTTAAAACTTCCTCAAAAGGTCAAGGTGAGGATTTAATGAAATTGTTTAGAACTCAGCAGGTGGCATGTATACAACATAGCTATGTTGTTGTGACTGTCTCCTTACTAATCCATACTCACAAAATTATGGTTGGGTTTACTTTTTATAAATAATCTTAGAAGAAATCTTATTATAAAATTAGTGATGTTAGCAGGTTAAGAAAATTTTAAGTCCATGAACTGTTTTCAAGAATTTACAAATGCTTGGGGCGCATGGGTAGCTTAGTCTGTTAAGCATCAACCCTTGGTTTTGGCTCAGGTTATGATCTCAGAGTCACGGGACTGAGCCCCATGTTGGGCTCTATATGCAGCAGAGTTGGCTTGAAATTCTCGCCCTCACCCTTGCCTTCTGCTTCTCCCTGTTTACTCATGCTCTCTAAAATAAATAAATAAATACATAAATACATAAATACATAAATTAATTAAATAAAGTCTTTAAAAAAGAAGAATTTCTAAATGTTTAGTAAGTATTATAAACAAATAAACTATTATTTGCTATTTACAAAGCAAGCAAGTAATCAGGGTGGAAGAGCTGGGACAAAGAAGCTTATAAGACAGTTTCAGCTCTCCAAGAACTAGTCCTTAGCTGAGAAAATGAAATTAACCTTCTTTAAATGATAGTTCACAATAAAAAGGAGCATGTTATTCATAATTTGTCCTTTGCATCCAAAAATGATTATAAAGTGACTCAAGATTATACATTAAGTATGTGCTGAACAACATAATTCAGTATAAGTTCTATTTACTTTCTACTAGATAAAAGTTGTTAGCCATGTCTTAGTAACTTTATAGATTGAAAACTACTATTTAAATCTTTGTTAAGTTTATAATTCAAAAATTTTAAGCCAATTAGAATGGAATTCTCTTCCTCTAATTAATACATCCTTGCCATACTTGTCATTGTTTCATTGGTAAGACTTCACTCATCTCTCTCAACAAAAAGAGACACATTAAATGTTAATAATTGTTGAACCTAGTTGTTATACTACTTGTTCTCCTTCTGTATAGGTTTGAAGGTTTCCATCATCAAATTATTTTCTTTAAATGCTTACTGGTGAAAGAAAAGTAATAATAAATATAAATCTGTCTTACTGGCAAGCACAAGCCAATCAAAGGAGCAGAAAAAAAATCCAAGGCAAAGATCAAAACCAAACAAAAACTATAGAAAACACTCTATATCTAGTATTATAGTATTACTCTATATCTATCAGTATTATTTTAATACTGGCAATAAGTGAAAACCATATGCTCTAAACTTCAAACCAAGAGTAGGAAAACACTGATTCAACAAGCTGGAAGTATTTCTGCAAACAGTAAAAAACTATGTATTCCTGATACCAAATAAACCACTAAGGGATACACAGTACTTTTCATAAAAATATTTGGATTCTTTGCCAACCTAAATTTTAACAGATTTTGATTTGATTTTGTTCCTTTAATAATGATGAGGCTATACAGGTGGCATTGTAAAAAATAATATAGTATGACATTTATTTTAAAACACAGCGGCCTCTGGGTGGCTCAGTTGGTTAAGCATCTGCCTTTGGCTCAGGTCATGATTTTGGATTCCTGGGATTGAGCCCAGTGTCAGGCTTCCTGCCCAGCGGGGAATCTGCTTCTCCCTCTCCCTCTGCCCTCTGCTCATGCTCTCTCTCAAGTAAATAAATAAAATCTTTGAAAAAAAAAAAAACAAAGCAAAAAAAAGATGAATAACAATAACGTACTGCTTCCTTATGACTTGCTATTGTTATAAAATTATGGTAGAGTGTGAATCTGTTTTGCATATATGTGGTTTTTTTAATCAGAAAAATAAGTCCTATTTATCCCTATTCATCAGCTGTAATAAACAATGTACTCTGAACCAACTGCAGCAATTCGACTGACTAAAGAAAGGTCACTCAATCAGTATTTTCCAGGGGCCTAATCTGTTGACAAGAGTTGCTGGTATCGCTGACTATGCTAATCAGAGAGAATCAAGGTGCTGTTACCAGATTTGTTGACCACATAAGTCCAAGGTCCAGGTGTGAACTCTAGGGCAGTGAGTCAGATGCACCAGTCTTACCACAACCTCTGATACTCTCCAGTCAACAGGAAAAAATGACTCATCAAAGTACTTCTTCTATTAACAAGTTAACATTTCACCCTAATTCATCCATTTTTGTACAATCACACCAAACTGGGCAAATAAAATGCAATTTTAGAGACTAACATACCTAATTACGTAAGTTCTCTTCTTTATTGTATCATTTGGTTCACAACTAAAATGGATTCAAACATGATTAAAAGTAACCAATTGGAAGAAGCTTGTCATGGTTCAATGGAACACAGCAGAACGATCTTACTAGTAAAAAGTGTCATTATTTTTTCTACAGGGTTTTAAAAATGATTACAATAAGTATCCCATATCTTTTGGCATCTCCTATCTCTAAAAGAGTCAAAGTTTTAATTTTATGACTTTGTATTTTGTCATTTTTATAGAAGGCCTTTCTTCCAGTTATAAACACATTCTATTTTTATCTAAATTATAATTTTCTTACAGATTTTTAAATAAATCTATATATTTAGCTCTGATCCATCTGGAATTACAGTGAATAGTAACCACAACCGGGGGGCTCTAAGATACCTAGAGGATCTTCTGTTTGAAATCCTAGGAACCTGGTCAAACAGAAGAGGCTACACAGGGTAAATACTGAGATAGTTCAGTACAAATCCAGAATAGGAGCATAATATTCTCCTAGAACACCACTATTTAATAAGTTAAAGTATATGTTTGGCCACTTGTACTTTCTAAGACATAAGTGATGGGTTATGGTTTTTCATGCATGAAGGAAAGAAACACTTTTCAGATACAATAAAGTAACTAGGATTACAGTGGAGGAAGTGCTCCAGAGCCAGGCTGCCTGGATGTACCACCTGTACCTGGAAGCTATTTAAACACTGTGCTCTAGATTCCTTGTCTAAAAGCTAATTAGCAGTACCCTCTCCTCAGAGCACTGTTGTGGAAAGCAGTAAAACAGTTAACGTATAATGCTTTCAACAATGACAGAATAAGTTCTCAGTAAATATTAGATATTATTTTTAGTATTAATTGAGAAAGTATAATAATTCTGCAATCCTAAGTATTACAAGCAGGTGAAACTTTTTTCTTTTTTTTTTTAAGATTTATTAGAGAGAGAGAGTATGTGCGCATGCACAAGAGGGAGGACGGGCAGAGGGGGAGAACTCTGAAGCAGACTCCCTGCTGAGCGCAGGGCCTATGGTGGGGGGGGGGGGGGGCCTTCCCATGACCCTGAGATCATGACCTGAGCTGAAACCAAGAGTCAGACACTCAACCAACTGAGCCACCCAGGCGCCCCACAAGCCACACAGGTGCCCCACCTGGGCATCCCACAAGCAGGTGAAACTTCTGAGAGCACATGCTACAAGTTGATAAAGCAATGGTTTAGATGTGGGAACATACATTCCTACTGAAACAATGTTATAAATTATTAAGATGATACATCTAGCGGATTTAATTCATAAGGTAACCTAAAATTCAGTTTCTGCTCACCATGCCATTCATAACCCTGCTGCTAAGCCTTCTGCTGTCCCCTCTTTTGGAAAGAAATTGTACAAATGAGAAAGTATAGCTTTGAGAGAGAACAAGAGCCCTGACATCCACCCAAGGAACCCACAGGAGCCTGCAGCCTTCTCAAAGTATTCCAACAAATGGGATCTACTCAACCTGTGTGCACCACAGAAGCATGCTGATTAGTAAACTCATAAACACTGGCACATGGAGGGGGCATGCTATTTGCACAGGGCCCCTCTGAACCGCACACCAGATCGAGCAACAGGAGAGTTAATGTCTGAGGGCTAGTTCTGTGGGCAGAGGCCAGGCCGAACCATCATTTTTGCCTAGCAAATTTTCTCACATGAACTTAAACATCTCCCTTGAGATACAGGCAAAATTCTTAGAAGTGGTGTGGCTAGCAACTTTATGAGAAAGTAGAGTTTGGCGGGGGCTGACACACTTCAAGACTATCACTGTGGGTGCTACGGGGTGAATATTAACCCTGCAGACTGAGAGACTGGCCTTCACTCCCTCCAACTGGGCCGCCTCTATTTCTACTAATTGCCCATTTTACTTGTCTCTCATCTGTGTGCAGCAGACACATGAGCAGGGCAAATGCCAAATGCACAACACATTCTCAAAATTCAAATATATGTCCTGGAATATTTTGGTGCAAAATGCCATGATGTCTGGAATTTGCTTTAAAATATTCCAGGAGGAAAAAAAATGAAAGCAGATGAATAAATGAAAAATGAATAGATGAAATAAGAATGGCAAAATGCCAAAAAGTGTTGACACTGGGTGGTGGGTATGTGAGATCCATTAAATGATTCTGCTTTGCATAGGATTCAAAATGTCCATTATAAAGGTAGCAGATAAACCCATTTTAAAACTGTTAAAATCCCCTTCTAAGTTAGTTTTCCCAGGATCCAACATCAGCAAATAGGGATATTAAAACTCAAACTCAGATTTTTGCTGTGATTGTTTTCAAAAAAAGCTTCAAGTCCAGAGTTCTTTTGACTACTTCTTGCTGCTTCCCACATGTCTAAAAATAAACAGCACAGAAAGGGTTGTGCCAAAAGGTGTTACTCTGGATATCACAGACCTTACTTTCCTGGGCCCTCCTGGTACTCCTGGTTACTGGGACGGTTCCCACTGCAGTTACCACCAGAAGTTACCTATTAAGGCTTTAAAAGACTGCTCAGCAGGAATGTCATGACTGTCACCATCTCACCTGTCGAAGGTCTCCAGTAGAGACACTGATGATAAGAGTTGGTATAATCATGAAGCAGGCATTGTAGAAAAGCACTCCATATTTCCCTAACTCCTATAAAAACAAAGAAAACATTGAATTTTTGAAATATAAAGCATCAGATTTCCAAGGGCCAATTATACAACTATGTATTTATTGAGTTAAAAATTATTCTGAAAAAAATTATTCTGACCAACTTTATATTGGAATATATTCAGCAAATTCCTTTCTTTTTTAAATCAAATTCCTCATGTAAAAGTCTTCCCTTCAAGTACATCATGATAGCAAAATAAACATTTGTTTTACACAAAAATGGGAAATAAAACAAATGAACATGGAGGACCTCTGAGGTCCCACCCATCTCTAACATTCTAATTGGGTATTTTTTTAAAGTATTGTATTCAAAATAGGAAATCTGGAACAAAATAAAGAACATTTAAAATGTTAATATAAACAGAACTCCTTAAAAACATCTGCTCTTTCTGTTAAGGAGCAGCAGGGTTAAAACATCAGGTTTCTTGCTTTCTAATCTTGCATTAATGTGACTACAGCACTTCACCATTTTTCATGAATGGTGACATATTGTGACCCTCAAAGGGCAACAAACCTGTTTTTGTAAAACTGCCACCAGTAAAAAACAAAGGAGTCCGCACAGAAAAAAAACAGCTCATAGAAATAAATCTGTCCATCAGAGCAAACTCCCTCACTCAACACAAAGAACTTGGAACAAAGCAACATATGCCTGGCTCATCCTCCCAAGCTTCTGAAACAGCTGGGGGAGTGGGGAGGGTGGGCAGGGGCCTGGACTTGGACTCGGGGGGGGGGGGGGGGGGGGGGGGGGGGGGGGGAGCCCCAGCGAGACGCACTCATCTGGTCGCCATGGGGGACCTGCTCAGTCACTGCCAGGAAGGGAACTTCCTGCTGGGTCGGCCCTGCAACCTGGGCCACTCCACAGAGGAATCTGACCCTTGGAGAAGTCGGTCCGAGTCACAGTGACCCGTCAGCAGCACAACTCCTCTCTGTAACCCACACCTTCAGACTCAAACTCAGTTGCTTTAGAATACCCCTGACTTTGCCCTGGTCACTGAGGAGGATGGCGAAAAAACTTCTTCTAGTTGGCCTTTCAAAATAATCTCTTTCTATATTCTGATTTTGCATCCAAAATAGTGGTACCTTTTCCCTCCCTGATTTTCACCCAAAACTTTGCAAGTTCAGGGGTCACAAGACTCCATACAGACTGAAAAAGATAACTGAAAAGAAATTAGTGATTTATAAAGCGTACCATGTAAATTAAATTATATGACAACTTTACAATCTTTTTTTTTTTTTTTTTTTTTTTCACATGCAATTTCAGGGTCCAGATGACAAAAGCCCAAAAACCCTAGGAGTGAAGATCTGGTACCTTTGGGTCCATTTTCTGTTTGGTATAAACTCCATTTGCTGCTGTGAAGATATCATTCAGGAATACAAAAATATAGCCTTCCAAGTTAAAGGCAAGGTCAGAACTGGGAGGGAGAACACAAAAAGGAGGACGATTATTCAGAAACTCACAACACAACTTGGCCTTCAAAGCCTGCCTGCCTGTTTTATCTTTCCCTAATCAAATCCACTTGTGATGCTGGTAACTACCTTTTCTTCCTCTGGCAGATTTTTCCCCTTCTGTGGTTAATTCCTCTGCTTTGCCTTCAGACAAAACAAAACCAGGCCATCAGGTGGCTTCAATTTAATCATGAATGGCTTAAAACCAGAGGGACATTAACCATCTTCCTTTACTGCAAAGCCCTTTCTTTGGCTAACGATCAGCCGGCATAATAATTGGTGAGCCCTGCTTTTTTTAAGGGGAATGGTTTGTCCAACCCACCCAGTGGCTTTGCTTATTGTAATCAACAGGGCCATCTCCAGGGTACAGTCCTTTGGGGACAGCTGAGCAGTTACTGGGGCAAAGAGGGTCCAGTGAGGAACTGACACCCCCCATCTGGTGCCCAGCCGGTCCCATCATCCACCGCACCTCCCACCCCTGTCCAGCAGAATGGCAAGGCAGAGATCTGTTCCTTCTCTGCAACTTCTCTAAGGTTCCTTTCGCCCCATTCTTTTGAAACCTCTTCTCTTCAATTTCCACTTTACACAAATAATACTAATATAAAAATGTTCAGGGGGATATGGCACAGGAAGGAGAGAGCGGCTGAGCCATGATATGACTCACCTACTACACTTGATCTTACAGACAGTACTAGACCCATGTCATAATTCATAAATACCCAGCATCAAGGTTTCCTCTACCCTCTTAGGTTCAGTGACTGGAGCCTTCAAGTTTGACTGACAGTAGGTTAACAAGAGAAAAGGAATATGACTTTAAGTAAATATTTTACATATACAGGAGTTCACAAAAAATTTCAAATAAGTAATTAGACTCTAAGGCTTATATACCATTTTAAAAAAGAAGAAGTTTGGATTCCAAGGAACAAATAAATTATGGGAAAAGGGCTAGGAAATTCATGGATGAAACTACTTGAAGATAAGGGTTATTGTAGGAGCTTTATTTATGCAGACTCATCTTGCTACCGATTCTCTATCACCAGTGATAAGAACTGCTTTCCTATTACTGGAGAAGGGAGGGAGGGTGGGGGGGTGCAGGTGAGACCACCTCTACAAAGGGATATTTGTGGTCTGCTTTTAGGCAGGAAAGGGGAAGACAGAACTCTTCCTACATCTGTTGATTCTCAATTAATGCCACCAGTTCAAAATAATGTTTATGCCAAAGCGGCAAATTTTGGAGTGGCATATCCTGATCCCCTGCAATATTAAAAAAATGAATTTTTAAAGGCTATTTCTAACTGAGGAGAAGGAAATAAAGAGGCAAAAATTTAATCAAAATCTGAATGCAAATTAGGCTAATTTGCCTGAGGCTTCTGCTGGTATGATATATTTGTAAGAATGCAAATTCATTTTAGATCATCATAAATCAGAATCTCTGGGCTCAATCACAAGAAATAGAATCTCCCAAATCTCATGTCTACACACATTTGGCTCCATGTTAACAAGAGTCTGCTGTTCCATAAAATGGCAAAGCTGAATGGATAAAAAAGCCAGGGTTCTAGGGGAGGGGAAGGGAGTCACTCACTCCCTCAGAGAGCCTGAGGGCAATTCCCAGAGTTCAGGCCTCCTGCTCCAGGGGCCACTGTCCCCAGCACCAGTTGTTTAGGCCACTGGTAAAAGCACAGAAGCTTGAAAAGAATTTACTTGCTTCAATAAATGAAAGCCAATTCACGGTTACTTAACTCTTGTAGTTGCCATTTAGGGCTGTTTACAGACATAGTATTTCAACTTTTTCTGGCCACGTGACTTGCATTGGCAAATAAAATGTAAGAGGAGACAACACATGGCATTTCCAGGCAAAAGGTTGAAAAGCCAAAGCAGGCTTGCCCACAGGCCCTCTTCTCTCCTGGATAAGTAAGGACGTCCCTTCTAAGGCAGGGCTTCCATCAGCCTCACCCCTGAGTAGCTACGATGAGCCCCGACGTGGCCGCCATGGCCCCACCGTGGCCTTAAGCCCAGCTCGGCTGGTCTGAGTGGGCGGCAGGATCAGAACACATTTGGGGTGTGGACATGGGAGCTGTTGGTTGCAGCAGTGCAACCCGGCCCCTCTGACTGAACCAGTTCTACAGTTGCATTTGGATGAGGAGATCCGCAGGAGGACAGCACAGTGGGGTCATGGCAGGCCTGCAGCTACGAAGGCTGCTTGTCCCCCATGCACAGCGCCCATTCTCTGGGTGCTGAGGAAGGGAAGAGTCCAGAAGTGCTCTTCCAAGCCAGCTCTTGGGGTCAAGTTAGATGCTCTCAAAACCCTATTTACCCCTTCGGCTCATGAGAATGTCACATGTGGTAACGATGAGCTGAATTTCTATTCACCAGGCCTGGAAAGACACAGCGTCTGAAGTGCCACTCCTCACCAGGGCTCCACAGACCCGTTACCTTGTAAAAGTGCATGACTGGCTCTGTCAGGAGTTTCCAAACTGAGCTCTAAGAAGCTTAGAAAAGAGAGGCTGCCCAGCGGACACCCCAAGGCCCTGTGGGATGGGTGTACTCTTCACACAGGGCCTCCCTCTTTTAGCCACTTTGCTCCTCTGACTTCTTTGAAACAGAATCTTCATGAAGACACAGGCTATCAATGTTGCTGGGCCTGTGGGCTCCACCAGTGCTTGCAGGAGCTCAAGTCGGCCGTGGCCGAGGACGTCACATACGAAACCAGAAATAACAAACCTTGGTCCAGACAAAGGGCTAAACACATTTATAGTAAAAAATAGATTGCTAGTATGTCACCATCTGGCCTGCTATATCTTCTGTTTTGATCATTTTCTCCGCCAAGTAAAAAGGAAGCTCCGTGTCCATTCTGTTTCCTGCTGGGTTCCCCAGCACCTGGAAGGGCGCCAGGCAGCCCACGACTTAACACTCCACATGTTTCTGTTGAACTTGGCCACGCACTCGTGTAAACCTCAGTTTATTGTTATCTCGTCTAATTCACACAAAGACCCTACTAGGTGGGTCTATTCTAATCTTCATTTTCTAGTTGAACTAACTGGGGTGCAAGGAGGTTAAATAGCCTGTCCTGATTATATAGCTAGTAAGCCAGGAGACTAGGATAATACCCATATCCTTATTTATTTTTCACCTGGTGATCCAGAACCCTTATTTAAAAAAAAAAAAAAAAATTTATTTATTTAAAAGAGAGAGGGAGCAGAGAGAGGGGCAGGGAGAAGCAGGCTCTGCACCAAGCATGGAGCCAGACACAGGGCCCAACCTAGGGACCCCCGAGATCATGACCTGAGCTGAAATGAAGAACTGGACACTTAACCAATTGACCCCACCCAGGCACCCCCAGAACTCTGATTTCTAAATCAGTTAAGCAAACTAGTTTAACTGAAATTCATCCAATCTTGGCATTCTTCCCTTCATTCAGGTAGGTTTTTCTTTTCCATTGCATTCTTTACTTTACAGATGAGTGTAACTGAGGCACAGAGAGGTTGAGCTGGCAAGGGGCCAGGCTAAGTCTTGGACCCAAACATACTTTATTAACCACTAGGCTATAAAAGCCAGGAGTCTGAGGGTCTGCTTTCAAATGCAAACCTGGGAGTCCTCATTCCTGCTCTTGCATATTACCGAATGAGATACCATAGTTGACCCCAAACAACCCAGGTTTGAACTGTGCTGGTCCATTTATCCATAGATTTTTTTTCAATAAATTCAGTACAGTAGCATAATGTATTATCTCTTCCTTAGGTTTTTCTTAACACTTTTCCTAGCTTGCTTCATTTTAGGAATACACTATATAGTACACATAGCATACAAAATACATGTTAATCAATTATTTATGTTATCAGTTAAGCTTCCTGTCAACAATAGGCTATTAGTAGTGAAGTTTTTAAGGAGTCGAAAGTTACACTTGGATTTTCCACTATGTGGGTGCGGAGAGTTGTGGGGGAGGGTTGTTGAGCCCTTCATCCCTGTGTTGCTCAAGGGTCAATTTGGTCATGCACTGGCTCATGTCCCAAATATACAAATACATTTAATGAGAGTATCCCACCCTTGGAAACAGACTGCTAAGACATCCCAGGTGATAAAACAAATCAGCATACAAGGGCTTTATAAAGCTGTTGTTCTTGACCAAATGCCCAAGAACTTTTCAAGTAAATTTTTTGTATTGAAGACAATCACTCAGTAATAAAAGCATATAGCTTATTCCTTTTTATGAAGAAAAGCTACATTCATAGCTTCTAACATTGCCATTATACGTTCTCAGAAATGTTCTGGCCAAGTTGGAACCCCATCTGACTTTCACAGGAACACATGGGGAATCCACTAACATCAACAGACTTGTCTCTTGGCTGCTCAATTCAACTGCAGCCAGATGGAAAATGGAAAACGAGGGCGGGGTGGGGCCTATTGTCAGAGGCACAAAGAGCTTATTGACCAGAAACAGTCCAAAGTCTTACCCAGCTGCTATGAAAGCACCAAGTATGATGGTAAAAACACTGGCAATGATGTTCAAGGAATACTGTTTCCTGTAATAAATAAATAGATGGATGGATGGACAGAAAAAGAAAGGAGGAGGAGAGGAAAAACACATGGATTATAATTCTTCAACTGAATATAGACATTGTTCACAGTTTTATAGCTAACATCAAACAGATATCAATTTACATAAAGAAAGCACTGTAAGTATCTATAAGTGGGTTAATAAATCACACCAAATCTATTTCTTAATCAGCTGTCTCATTTAATATAAATGTATTTCCGTTCTCATTGGAAAGATGTGTGACAAAATGGAGAAGAGGCCCTGCTAGCAGTTCTACTCAGTCTTATATCAAGCACCCAAAGATTAAGGTAAAATTCAAAAGCAGGACTTCGAACACTGAGCCATCATCCAAATTTCATCGCTAAATAATCTTCACAGCAAAATTAAGAATCATCTTTTTGAAATCAGCTTGAGTATCTTTATGAAAGATTTTTATAAAAATTAAATTAAATTTTATTAATTTATTCCTATGTTACATCATAATCACAGCAGCAGAATGGATTTCTGTGATTTCCTGCATTCCTATCTGGTATGTATACATGGACAATTTTTCCTCTGTATTCCAAAATCAGTGTATATTCCATCTAGGAAACATATTTACATTTGTTGGTGCATTGTTGCATTTTTAAAATAATTTTCTATTATAAACATTTAAATATAAACTTACAAGCAAAAAAAGTAAAAAAGTCACTCATTATGTTCTTAAGAAATCATGGAAACAGGAGAGACTTTTAAGTGAGTAAACCAAGGGGCCCTAAGTTACTGCAACTAGCAGTTCAAGTTAACTATTTGGAAAAATAGATGTTGAGAATTTGCTATGCAAAAATAATGTGGGGTGAAGGGAAAGGACACTAGAGGAATAGAGGAAAAACAAAAATCACCCAAGTATGATGGTTTCCAGGAGTAAAGTGAGTGGAATGGTAAATTTCCTGAGCACGGTGAACATCGGCAAACTGTTGGGAAAACATTCAAGTAAATAACATCAGACACCAAGTATTTTTTTAAACATATTTTACATTTTTAACTAAGCCCACTAACTTTCCAAATTAAATATAAGAGATTAACCTTAATTCTCACATATGCTATTAGCAAATCACATTAAATAATAAAAAGAAATGGAGATTTAATAGTTTCATGCCGGGCAGCCTGGGTGGCTCAGCGATTTAGTGCCGCCTTCAGCCCAGAGCATGATCCTGGAAACTCAGGATAGAGTCCCATGTCAGGCTCCCTGCATGGAGCCTGCTTCTCCCTCTGCCTGTGTCTCTGCCTCTCTTTCTCTCTGTGTCTCTCATGAATAAATAAATAAAATCTTTAAAAAAAAAATAGTTTCAGGCCACTTTCACTTATTAGCAATTTTTTTCACTTATTAATAATTTTTAAAAACCATGCTATTCAACTACCGCAAAGATTGTGCTAAAATTACAAAGCCCATTCTAAAAGAGTGTATGCAATGTAAACCAACAAACACACCCTTTGTCAAATCAAGTTGAAACTATGTATGAACAGTCATTCAGTGGTGCTAAACTTGGACCTAATTATTTCTTTTGGGAAACTTAACCAAAGGTAATAATACAAAAGAAAAAAATCATGTGCACAAATATGTTCACTGCAATTGTGTCTTGGGGAAAACATCAAAAATAACTTAAAAGTCACATAAAACAATGATAAAATAAATATGACACATATACTTGAGGGAACATGGTATGTTACCTATATAATATAAAACTTTATACTGGGACACCTGGGTGGCTCAGTGGTTGAGCATCTGCCTTTGGCTCAGGGTGTGATCCCGGGATCCAGATTGAGTCCCATGTCGAGCTCCCTGCATGGAGCCTGCTTCTCCCTCTGCCTGTGTCTCTGCCTCTCTCTCTCTCTGTTTCTCATGAATAAATAAACAAAATCTTTAAAAAATGAATATTAAATAAAACAAGGAGGACACAGAACCATGTAGTCTACAACTGAAACAAGACAGTTTACATATGGGAAAAGACTGAAATCAACATTTAAAATAGTATGTTAAAGGATAAAATTATGGGTTATTTTTCCCCAAAATTTTATGTAATAAAGCTATATTCACTGTCTTTTAAAAATCCTTAAAAACCTTTCAGTGGCTCTCAAAAGCCAGAGACTCCAAGACATAGTTCAATGCACAGTCAACGAACTGCCTGGGCTGGAACAGCCCACTTCCATCTGCTTCCAGGTATGACCCTGAGTAGATGGTGACCTGAAGAAAGAAAGTGAGAACCAGACCCAGGAGGGTAGTGGCCAGCTCCTCATAACCAGACTTGAGGAGGGGTTTCATGTCATCGATGACACCACATCCAGAGAGCAGGTAGGAATGAATTTTCAGGAACTTCATATCCACAACTTAAAGATGTCTTATGAGAATGGTTAGAAGTGCCTTTTTCAAAGCAAGCCAAAAGTCAATTAATTCCAAAAAGTATTTTTAGATGATGTCTTTTAAAAGCAAGTAAGGGGCAGCCCTGGTGGTGCAGCAGTTTAGCACCGCCTGCAGCCCAGGGTGTGATCCTGGAGACCCTGGATCAAGTCCCACGTCGGGCTCTCTGTATGATGCCTGCTTCTCCCTCTGCCTGTGTCTCTGCCTCTCTCTCTCTCTCTCTCTCTGTCACTATGAATAAACAAAATCTTTTAAAAAAATTAAAAAAAATAAAAGCAAGTAAAGGTATATTTAATGATGAAAAGCTGAATGTTTCCCCCTTAAGATCAGTAAGACGACCATAATATTTGCTCTCAACACTAACGTATTAATTTAACAAGTCCTTCAGAGTCTAGAAGGAGCAGTATTATCTAGTTATTGATTATGGACATATAACCAAAGGAATAGGATTTAGAATCAAGAAATAAATCCATACAATTATAATCAATTCAAGAGCTCTTTTCAAGAGCATGCCAAAACAATACAATGGAGAAATGTAATCAAAATCATAATGAGGTACTTCTTCACAACTACTATAACAGCCATAATCCAAAAGATAGACAACAACAAATTTGGCAAGAATGTAGAGAAGTTGTAGCCTTCTTACATTGCTGGTGTAAATTAGTGTAGCCACTTTGGGAAACAGTTCAACAATTCTTCAAAATTTTAAATAGAGAACTGTCATATGACCAACAATCCTACTCCCAGGCATAGATCCAATCAATGGCAATCCCATTCTTCCAAAACCATGAAGTCATCTTTGTCTCCTTTCTTTGTTTCACCTCACATGTTAATCATCAAGAAATTGTGTTGGCTGGTCCTTCACAAAATATCCAGTACCCAGATTGTGGCCTCCACATAATCTCTAACATTAAAAATAACCAGGGGATCCTTGGAGAAATGGCAGGAAAAGTCCAAAATAAGCCTGGGACATCATGTGGTATACAGCAAGGAAATAATCAAACTACTGGGGCTCTAGAAGATAAGAGACAACTCAAAGGGGCTTCCATTGGCCTGAGATGGGATAATGTGAGTATCAAAAGAATTCTTTATATGATGAATTGAAACATCAAATAAATGAAATAGAGCAACAAAACAGATTAGAGAACCCAGAAATAAATATACACAAATATAGTCAGCTGATCTTTGACAGAGGAGCAAACATAATTCAATGGAGAAAGGATGATCTTTTCAACAAATGATGCTCAAACAATTGGACAGCTACATGCAAAAAACAGAATCTAGATAGAGCCTACATCTTTCATAAAGAAACTCAAAATAGATCCTCTTAATATATAAGAGGATCTTAAATATAAACTGCAAACTATCAAAAATCAACTAAAATGTATAACTAAAACCAATATTTCACATTTTGTTTTCTACAACCACAACCTGTTCTTTCCAAATAAGAGGAAAGACAACAGGTCTAATTTTAGTTCTCAGTTTTATACGATCTTCTCCTTCTACTCAACCTCATACCTGCCCCCTTTTACTCTCACCAAACTCACAGGGTTTTCCTCCATCTCTGTCACTCTTTGCACAAACTTCATTTTCTCATTATTCATTTGTGTTAATTAGGCTACACATCTTGCACCATGTATTCTGATGGTTGGCTTGGTCTTTCTATACTTTCATTTCCATTTTTTACAGTGACTTTTAACAAAAGTAGTTAATCAAAGGACCCTGCAATACATGCAAATGCATACTTCAGAAGTATACAATGCACTTAAAAATAACATCTATCACTTTTCTTCCTCTGTACCAAACCTGACCTATACCAAATCTGACAGAATGTTCCTGCTTTTACAAAACCATGATGAAATCAGTTGCACAGAACCATTCAGAGAAATGAATTGGATATTGGATATATAATATAAATAAATCCTCCTGGATAAATCAGACCTCTGTCTTGATGCCCACAGATCTCATGTTCTATGTTCAGACTTGATTATAAAAAAAAAAAATCAACTTTTTAACTTTCCTAAAAATATTAGCAAATCAAACTCAAAACTCCATTTAATTTCCTTAAATTATTAAATATTATTGTCTTCTGTATGTAGCCCATGCAGTACCTTCAAGGTCAAACTTGGTCTTTGTACCATTGGAAACAAATGAGTCAAGAACCTCCCATCAACCATTCTCCTGCACTCTACCTTAATTTACTTGTGCTTGATAATCCACTTATGTGATTTCCAATGTAGAGAAGAGGCAAAGGAAACAGCTTCCATGAAAAAAAAGAGAGAATATTTGATTAGGACTCCAAAAATGATTTTCCTTCACATGTATGAATGGTGACACTCCCTGTCAGTAAGCAAATCATTCTAGTCCATTTCCCTGTAGCAGCTGTGAATTTTTCACAACCTAAAACACATCATGAGTTTCTCCATGTGCCCAAATTAGTTAGGTGAGCAGTGATAGCTATAACCATGGCAGGGTGGGGTAGAGCTGCATTGAAAGAGAAATGTTGACCCTGACAACGTTAGCAGACTATTTCTCTACAGGAAGGCTCTGAATAAGCATCTCTCTCAAGTGGAAACCCCTGGGTTTCAGATGACAAAATTGCACGGGACTGTTTCAGCTAATAATGGGTATTTATAGTATATGCATAAGATTCAGAAGGTCCCCTGAGAAGGTGGACAAACTTGCTACCTATGCATTATGCACTTTTCTGGATAACAACAAAGGTTCAGATCTCACTGGAATTAACAAGCTTGGTGACCCTTTCAAAAAGTTGTAGACACAACTACCAGCCACATTACTTTGGAGTTACTTTATTTGTTTTCAAGGTGCATAATGATTACCTATTTACCAAGGTTAAACAATGTTAACAGTAGTATTTGAGTTAGGTTTAACTGAGCTCTTAGCTCCTGAATTATCTTCTGATTATCAAGAGAAATATTGTTCAAAACATACTGAAGAAACACACGACATGTAAGACCTAGTCTTCCATAAAACGAAAAAATATATATATATCCTTTCATTAGGTCACACAATAACTGAAAACTTTTTGACTGATACAATAATCCATAGCTATTAAGGTGAGCCTAGCACTTCTTTTTCCGCTAAAAAGACATTAAGCATGCAACTCAGATAAGATAGTCTTTGAAGGATTTTGAAATAGTGTCATCTACCCCCCCAAATTTATAAAATGTTATTATTAGGAGATTTGTTCAAGAAAGAAGACCTAGAGGACCTCAGATCCAGGACCTTCCCCTTCATTCACAACAATCTGGCTAGCAGCCTACAACTCATCCTGGAATATTATAACTTTAGAAGTTATTAGGCATTGAAAAGAATCAGTTGGCCCCCTTTCCTTATATGATTCAAAATAAAAACAATATTGACTTCTGGTTTTTAGTAACAATGGGCTAGATTATTTGTATTAATCTCCCCACTAAAAACAATTAACAATGTTACATAAAATAATTCAAAGCCTTCATAAAAGTATGAAGGGAAACTTCCAAAAGTATGTGGGAAAATAGTGAGTCCCTAGGCCAAAACTAAAGTGAAAACAGAAACCCAGAGAGAAACAATGGAAGCCAGAAGACCGCAAAACTGCCTCCTCGAAGGTCAAGTTAGAATGCTACCCCCAATGACAATATCTTTCAAAAGCAAAGAAAACCGTAGTCTTTTTCAAACAAACAAACAAAAACTAAGGGAATTTAATCAGACCATTAATAAAGTACATCCTAAAGGAGGTATACTTTAATCAGGAGGAAAGTGGAAAGTGTGAGATGCAAAAAGGAAAAAAAAAGCAAAGAAAGCAATAAATACATGGGTAAATATACATGGATAAATATAAACAAATATTGATGGTTTAAAGAAAAAAGAAAAGAAAAACATACTGTGAGATTTACATAAAGCTAGAGGATTAAAGTACCTGCTGACAAGAGCAAAATAAATTGGGAGGAGAGGTAAATGTTGACAAGGAAGACACATTTATTAATCAACTTTGGATTTTGTTAAGTTAGGTATGCTTGCTGTAATTTCCAGGGAAATGTAAAAGAACTCAAACAGAAAGGGTACACCTCATATACAGTTGACCTTTGAACAATGCAGGGCTTAGGGATGACTACCCCCTGCACAGTTGAAAATCCATGTACAATATTACTTCCCAAAAACTTAAGTATTAACAGCCTACGTTTGACCAGCAGCCTTAGCAATAACATAGTCAATTAACGTGTATTTTCTATGTAATATGTATTATATGCTATACTCTTACAATAAAGTAAGCTACAGAAAATGTTAAAATTATAAGAAAGAGAAGACACATCTACAATACTGTACTATACTTATAAAAAAAAAAAATCCACGGAGCAGCACCTGGGTGGCTCAGTCTGTTAAACATCTGCCTTCATGAGTTTCAGGTCATAATCCCAGGGTCCTGGGATCAAGCCCAGCATCTGGCTCCCTGCTCAGTGGGGAGCCTGCTTCTCCCTCTCCCTCTGCCTGCCACTCCCCCTGCTTGTGCTCATTCTCTGTCAAATAAATAAAGTCTTTAAAAACAAGAAAAAGAAAAAACAAAACAAATCAAAAAACAAGAGAAATAGACAAATCCATAATCAGAGATGAAGGCTGCAACAGGACTCCCCATTTCATATGCTCTTAAAACATGACTTTGACACTTCCTTCCATCCAGAGGTAGGATCTAGGTCCCTTCCATTTAAAATTGCATGGGACTGTTTCAACTAATAATGTACAGATGAAATGATACTATGTGATCTTTGAGGCCAGATCACAAAAAGCAAGGTAGTTTTTCCCTGCTTGCTGGAACACTCGCCCTTGTAGAATTCAGTACTATGTAAGAATTTTGACCACCTGAAACCTGCCATTTTGTGAGGAAGCCCAAACTAGCCTACATGAGTGACATATAGAGAGGCCTGAGATAATAAGAAGAGAAAGATTTGGGACCAGGTTCCAGCTGCACAAACCAGAACCCCCATTGTTGTTTCCACTCTGCTATTGTCTGTCTGAAACTATACAGATGCCCTAAGCCAGAACTACCCAGTTGAAAACTGTCCCTAATTCCTTAACCACAGTACATGTGAGAAATAATACAGTCATTATTGTTTTGAGTCACTAAGTTATGCAGCATAAGATAATTGGAACAGGGCACCTGGATGGTTACAGTCAGTTAAGTATCCAACTCTTGGTTTTGGCTCAGGTCGTGACCTCAGAGTTGTGAGATCAAGATACACATCAGGCTCTGCTGGGCATGGAGTCTGCTTGAGGTTCTCTCTCCCTCTCCCTCGGCAACCGCCCCCCCCAAATAAAAAAATCTTTCTAAAAAAGATAACTGGAACAGGCATATAAAGTATCTACAAAAACCCTACAGCAAACAACATACTTAATGTGAAATGTTAAAAACTTTCTCTTTGAAATCAAACATGTCAGTATAACCATTTCAATCAAAATTGCACCTAGGGTCCTACACTATACATTAAGGCATGTAAAAGAAATAAAAATTAGAATGTTGGAAAAAATGAAGCAAAACTGTCATTTTTTGCAGATGAAATGTGAATGTAGAAAAAAATCTAAAGGGGAATCCCTGGGTGGCGCAGTGGTTTAGCGCCTGCCTTTGGCCCAGGGCGCGATCCTCGAGACCCGGGATCAAATCCCACGTCGGGCTCCCGGTGCATGGAGCCTGCTTCTCCCTCTGCCTATGTCTCTGCCTCTCTCTCTCTCTCTCTCTGTGTGTGACTATCATAAATAAATAAAAATTTAAAAAAAAAGAAAAAATCTAAAGGAAACCAGAAGTAAATTATGATATATTAATTCAATAATTAGTTCTATAATTTTGTGGATATAAAATAATATATAAATACACTATAAAATATATCCCTCTAATTTTCCAAATAATATATTTTTTAAAGATATATGTAAGAGCAAAAAAGGAAAAAAAGGAAGAAGTACCTTGGAATAAATTAACAGAAATGTTAGACCTCTACAGAGAAAATTATAAAGTTTTACTGAGGGCAATTAAAGAAGGTATACGTATACTATTTTGACAGATTGAAATATTCCATATTTTTAAAATATCAATTTGTCCCAAATTGACTTATAACATCAATGAAATCCCAATTAAAATCCCAAAAGGTTATTTTTCTGAAACTTGACAAGCTGCTTCCAATATCCATATAGAAATTTGAAGGATTGGGCAGCCTGGGTGGCTCAGCGGTTTGGCGCCGCCTTCAGCCCAGTGCCTGATCCTGGAGACCTGGGTTCGAGTCCCACATCAGGCTCCCTGCATGGAGCCTGCTTCTCCCTCTGTCTGTGTCTCTGCCTCTCTCTCTCTCCTCTCAGAGTATTCTCATGAATAAATAAATAAAATCTTTAAAAAAAAAAAGAAAGAAATTTGAAGGATCAAGAACAAAGGAAAGATTTGCTCTAGTAGATAGCAAAACTTTTCACAAAGCTATAGGAATGAAGACTGTGTGGTAATGTTGCAAAAAACCAAACAGACAAATGAAAAGACATCAGAGCACAGAAATAAAATATGTGAATACCAATGCCCATTATTTGGGAAAAAAAATGAAATTGAACCATTACCCCACACCATCCACACAAATTAACTGCAAACAGATTAAAAACCTAATTCTAAAAAACTACATATCTTTTATCTAGAAAAATATATTCATAACCTCAAACTGACGAAGGATTTCTTAAGAATAGTGATTAATCATAAAGGAAAAGACTGATAAAATTTAACTAATTTTAAATTAGGATTACTGCTTATGATAGGAAATACATGATAAATACATGTAAACAAAATAAAAAGATACACCCCAGAGGGAGAAAATGTATTTGCAATACTGTATGTAATTAACAAGAGGATTATCATTAATAAATTTTCTTTTAACTCCTAAACAGATCAGCGAAAAAAAGACATCAACCCAACAGAAAAATGGGCAAGTCTTGAACCAATACTTCACAAAAAAGGATATCCAAAATGGGCATTAAAAAAACCTCATTAATAGTCAAGAAAATGCAAATTAAAGCCGAGGGCATTATATCCCACCAGATTAGCACAATTTAAAATGACTGACATATCAACACATAGTAATTAAAATAGCAAAAAAGTAAAAAATAAATAAAATGACTGACCTATCAAGGATTGGCAAGAAGGCAGAGCAGCAGGGACTTAAACGCACTTTTGTCAGGAGTGTGAACTAGTACCACCACTTTGGAGAACACATTGATGTTATCTACTCAACTACTGCAACCATTCCACTTCTTTTTTTTTTTTTTTTTTAAGATTTTATTTACTTATTCATGAGACACAGAGAGAAACAGAGACACAGGCAGAAGGAGAAGAAGGCTCTATGCAGGCAGCCGGATGTGTGACTCGATCCTGGGAATCTGGGATCACGCCCTGAGCCAAAGGCAGATGCTCAACCACTGATCCACCCAGGGGTCCCCCATTCCACTTCTTAATAGACCTCCCAGAGAAACTCATGCCACAAGTGCCATTTTAGACCGAGTTGTGTCCCCTTAAAATTCATATTTGAAGCCCTAATGCCCATGTGACTATTATCTGGAGATAGGGTTTTTAAGAGGTAGTTAAGGTTAAATGAGGTCATAAGGATGGGGCCCAACTCAATAGGACCGATGTCCTCCTAAGAAGAGGAGACACCAGGGCAGCTGTGGTGGTGCAGTGGTTTAGCGCCGCCTGCAACCCAGGGTGTGATCCTGGAGACCTGGGATCAAGTCCCATGTCGGGCTCCCCACATGGAGCCTGCTCCTCCCTCTGCCTGTGTCTCTGCCTCTCTCTCTCTATGAATAAATAAATCTTTAAAAAAGAAGAAGAAGAAGAAGAAGAGGAGACACCAGGAGTGCACGCACAAAACATAAAAGGTCATGTCAGGCATAGCAAGAAGGCAGCTATCAAAACACCAAAGAAAGAATTTATACCTCAAACCAACCCTGCCAACACCTTGATCTTGGACTTTTTACTTCCAGAACTGTGAGAAAACTCATTCTTGTTGTTTAAGCCCCTAAGTCTGTTGTTTTTGTTATGGGAGCCCTAGCTGACTGATATATGTGCTCTGAGATCCAACCCTAAGTATGTCCAGAACAGTATTCTCTTTCCAGAACATGCAAAAATAGCAAAACATAATTCAGGAATGCGTATTAGAATAATTACAAAGAAAGCAAGAAAAGTATATTATAAGAGAATAATGAGTAAGGAAGATTTTGTGATCCCATCTCATGATCTAGGCAAGGACTGCACAGGTTATTATTCATTCAACTATACATTCATGTTGATGCCTTTTTTCCCTGCATTTAGATTCGGATTTCACAATTTTAAAATGTTTAAAAACTATAGTGTATCATAAACTAAGTGTAAGCAAGCCCAACAATATTCTTATTTTTCCTATTACGGCTGAATTAATAGCTTTCATTATACTTCAATATTTTGTTTTTCTCTTTATGTGGATGTCCCTGATTACTGATGCTGCATGCATGTGCTTAGTCAGACTGATGAACAATTTAGTGATAAATAATTTAGATGCCAGCATCTTTCAGATCTTAGAGACACAGTAGTGAAGAAGCCATGCAAGGTCCTCATCCTCAAGGAAGTGACAGTCTGATTTAATTCCCTAAATCTAAAAATGTAATCATAATCTAATCAATACCACCTGTTTATAGGATCGATCTAAGAATTAAATGTCTGGCTTAAAGCAACTATTTATTGAACCACCAACTATTTTAAAAAGGTAGTTCTATTCCACATTCCCAGGAAGGAAAGGCAGGTTTTATGTTTCTAGTTCCTCCACAGAAAAATTCGTATATTTCTAGGTATATCAAATTGTATTCTTCATTCCACTCACAGCTCTTATCAATCCAAGCTACAAATGAAAACTTCTAACAAGATCAGAAAAGTAGGGCTTACCAGCCAAATCTCACCCATTTTTTTGTCCATGTAAATAAAGTTTTATTAGCACACAGTCACAGCAATTCATTTATATATCAGGATACAGTGAATAGTTCCAACAGAAATGGTCTGTCCTACAAGCCTAAATATATATTACCTGGTGTGGTTTTTTTTTTTTTTAACCAAAAAAGCTTACCAATTTCCATTTCAGAAGATATAAAGTATTTATTTAATGTCATTTGCTAAGCACACACTATTACTATAACTACATTACATTAATGGACAACTGAATGAATAACAGAATATCTTTATTAAGTTTCTACTCAGTGTAAGCAGGAAGCACAGTGTGTGTGGAACATGACGTGTATTCTCAGATCAATTTATAACTCTATAGTATTTTCACACCTTCCAACAAAGCTGTATTTACTCTTCATCACATACCTTCACTGGAATTTTCTTGTCAAAATCAGGGAAGTGAATTATTTTATTGAGTTTGCACACATATAGTATCATTATGGTAGCTGCCATCTAAAAAAAAAAAAAAGGTAGAAGGTAGAAACTTCAGTAAAATATCTGAAAAGACTATTTTAGGTACAAAGACATCATCAGAAGAAAACACATTCATCAAAAAGAAAATATTATTCAGAAAAATTCATACTCTAGTTTCCAAATAATAACTATTTCTTAGAATATTAAAATTGTTTTTCTTGCCAATGTATGAATTCCATCAGAACTATAGGCAAAAAGTACAAGATCAAATAGACTTACACACATACATATGATATCAAGGGGCTCAAGGAACAGTGACAGAGAGGAATAAAGAAATGGTGTCCCCAAAACTGGTCAGAGTGACCACGGTCATGAGGCCACTCCTTGATGCTGGACCATAATTCCTGTGTCCCAAGCATATGGTCACCTTCCCACATAAAGTGAATCTGTGGGTAGGGCAAAGGGGGAAATCTCCACACATAAACACACTTTCTGTTAAGTCCAATATTTCTATAATACAGAAGACAAATTAGGAGAAAAAACTATTTTTTTTTTAAGATTTTATTTATTTATTCATGATAGTCACAGAGAGAGAGAGAGAGAGAGGCAGCGACACAGGCAGAGGGAGAAGCAGGCTCCATGCACTGGGAGCCCGATGTGGGATTCGATCCCGGGTCTCCAGGATCGCGCCCTGGGCCAAAGGCAGGCGCCAAACCGCTGCGCCACCCAGGGATCCCGAGAAAAAACTATTTTAAAAGAGATTTATTGTTCTCTTCAATCTAGCCAGTACTATGAAAATGTCTCATTCAAACCCTATTAATCTGGAGTCCATCAAGTATATTAGAAATACTCCAGATTATTATTATGAAAGAAAAAATTTTAATATCTTACTATGCAAATTTTAGAACTTACTCAATTTTCTCCATTTTATGATCAAGAATTTAAGAATTCCTTCAACATGATCATCATCCTAAACCTTGAGCCTAATGAGCTTACAAATGTAATACTTATGATAAATATAACATGAGCCCATCTTGAATTATAATTACAGTTTATATTTATGACTTACTTTATAATTCTTACAGAAATATATTAACACTTACTTAAAATATTCTATAACTCAGGCTTTTTAAATTAGGTCTACTGCTCTCTTCCCCACAAATTGCGTATCAGAAAGGCTTTACCTGAGTACAAGCCAGTGAATTTATTTGCCTTGGGGATTACTAGGGGCACATTATTACATATTCACTGATCTTTTAAAGTACTTTTTTCTATATGTTTCACATTGAAAGAGTAAGATAATATATTTTTGACCTCAAGGAACTATTTTCATTTCTTAATATTTTTTCTCCCTAAAACATTGTCACAAAGAATACCTTATCAAAAACATTTAACCAGAATAATGCTTAATCATATAAATGACATCCTTTCCAAGATTCGCAATTAAAAATTTAGCTAACAGATACAATTTTAATAATTTTACATTTTTCTCCCTATAAATTAAAGCAAATCCAAACTAAAAAAAAAAAAAAAATACCTTGGGTGCCTGTTACCACTTGCCTATTAGAAATCACCAGCATATGATCAAGAGAGTAAACAAGTCACAAATTAATATTAATGGGAAATTTCAGAAGTAGCCAAATGGGGATAGTCTGAAAGCTTATCCAACCTTGTCTTTATACTCGAGAACAAAAAAATCACAAACCGCAAGAAGCAGAATGCAAATATGTTTCGTTTGGCCCATAGAGAGTTTTGTAAAAATTGGAATGTGTGGCCAGCATTTACAAATTTGATGTAAAAATTCAAAAGCCTTGCTTCTCCTGAAACACCTCCAGAGTTTTGATAATAAGGGCATAGTGAATGGGATTGCATCTCCCCAGCCCTTTCTCTCTGGGTACAGTGGCCCGTCCTACCCCAGTCTCCAACCCATTCATTTGTCATCCACCAGGTCTTGTAGGCTTTCCTTCTCCTGGCTCCTTGCTTTACAGCAATTAAATTCAATTAAGGAAGTTGAAACAAGTAGTTCATTTTTTTCCCTCCAAATACAACTGTTTCTAAATTATAGAAAGACATAAAATGTATATCATTATTTCATGCTATTTAACCACAAGTATCCTGATCCTCTGGCCCTCTGCCAGCTGAATGAATTTGTAAACCACAGTCTTAAACAAAAGCACTTAAAATTTCATCATGTATAATGACAACTAAGCAGTTAATCTTTTTTTTTCACTTACCTGTCCAATTCCAAGAAAAATTGGTGATGGGAATCTACAAAAAAACACAGAATAACAAATAACTTTAGCAACTGATAAAAATTTGCAGTCTTTAATGCATAATGGCAGGAGTTATTTAAAAAGATATTACTTCTTTTTCATTCTTAGACAATTAAAACTTAACATAAAATTCATTGACTTTTCATTTGTTCTTTTTTTTAAAACTGATTGTTGCTAAACTTGGTGATTTTCTATTGTCCCTTGCCTGTCATGTCCCTTGCCTGTTGTCAACAGACAACATGACTATGTATGTAGAAAGCCAAAATAATCTGGGGATAAATTATTAGAATTAATAAATAACTTTAGCAAAGTCATGGGCTACAAGATGAAAATATGAAAAAATCATTTGTATATCTATATGCCAATAAGAAACAAAGTGAAAATTTTAAAAAGATCATTTTATAATAGCACTAAAAACACATCAAATAATCTTAACTGTTCATTTTATGATATTAAGGAATTATTTTTGCTTTTTTAGGTATGAAAAATATTAGGGTGGTATTTTTTTAAAACAAAAGAGCCCTTCTTATCTCTTAGAAATACATACTGAGGGACACCTGGATGGCTCAGTCAATTAAGCATCCAACTCTTGATTTCGACTCAGATCATGATCTCAGGGTGGTGAGATCGAGCCCCATGTCAGGCTCCATGCTCAGAGCGGAGTCTGCTTGAGATTCTTTCCCCTCCCACGCCCTTCCCCTCCCCTTGCTCACACAAGCTGTCTCTCTCTAAAATAAATAAATAAATAAATAAATAAATAAATAAATAAATAAATAAAATCTTTTGAAAAAAGAAATACATACTGAAATGCATGTGATGATATATTTTTAATCTGCTTCAAAATCATCTGGGGGGAAATGGTAGGACTGAATGGAGGGGGGAATACAAATGCAGTAAGGTTGTTGAAACTGGGTGAGGGCTCTATGATAATTCATCATTATACAGACATATCTCATTTCATTGCGCTTCACTTTATCATGCTTTGCAGATACCACACTTCACCATACAAAGTGAAGGTTGGTGGTAACCCTACTTGAGCAAGTCTATTGCCACCATTTTTCCAATGGCATTTGCTCACTTCATATCTGTGTCACATTTTGATAATGCTCCTAATATTTCAGACTTTTTCATTATTATTATTATACTTGTGATGATCTGTGACCAGTGATTATGACCCGCTGAAAACTCAGATGATGATTAGCATTATTTCAGCAGTAAAGTATTTTTTAATTAATATATACAATATATACATTATTTTTAAGACATAATGCAATTCCACACTTAATAGACTATAGTATAGTGTAAACCTAACTTTTATATGAACTGGGAAACCAAAAAACTCAGTTGACTCACTTTATTGCAATACTTACTTTTTTGTGGTGGTTTAGAACCAAGTCCATAAGACCTCAGAGGTATGCCTATACTATTTTTTAAAAATCATATACCAGGATGCCTGGGTGGCTCAGCAGTTAAGTGCCTGCCTTTGGCTCAGGGTATGATCCTGGAGTCCCAGGATTGAGTCCCACATCAGGCTCCCTGTATGGGGCCTGCTTCTCCCTCTACCTGTGTCTCTGCCTCTCTCTCTGTGTGTCTCTCATGAATAAATAAATAAAAACATTTTTTTAAAAATCATATACCTAGTTGGGGCACTTGAGTTAACTCAGTTGGTTAAGTGTCTGACTTCCGCACAGATCATGACCCCAGGACCCTGGGATCGAGTCAGGCATCGGGATCCTTGCTCAGTGGGGAGTCTGCTTGTCCCTGTCCCTCTTTCTCTCCCTCTGCACCTTCTCCTACTCAGGCTCATTCTCTCTCTCTCAAATAAATAAAAACTTTAAAAAGTAATAGTATACTCTGGAACAAATCTAATAAAAGACTAAAGATCACAATAAATGCATTTATTATATTTGCTGAGAGAAAAAAATCTTTCAAGGCCTGAGATAGAAGAGAAGCTATTTTATTTATTTTATTTTATTTTTTTATGTTTTAGAGAAGCTATTTTAGATTCCCAAGTCAGCATAGCTATACATAAACTTTGTTTATACCAAAAGCCCGATTTATGGTCCATCAAGCATATATTGTACACCTGTTTTACAAATGAGTGGCCTAAAGGAAAACCATGTTGTCCTTAAGATAGCAATCAATGCTACTCCCTGCATTCCTTGACGTTAAAACTTGCGGTTCTTGCATATATGTTAATATATAATCTTTTGAGCTTTTACAAGATGTAAAAACAATATGTAACCCTATAAAAACTGTTCATTCTCTGGAGCTCTTTCTTCCCTGTGAAGAGCATGTTTCCCAGGCAGCTGTCCTAACTTGGGCTTGAATAAAACTCTCTTACTCTTAGAGATTCTGAAGATTGTTCATTTTGCATCGACATAATGGATGAGACAGAGATGAGGACAGATACACACAGATATGACAAAGATGACAGTGCAGAGCTGTGAGGGAAAAATGACCTTTCCACAAATGGCATCGGGTAGTTTAGATACTTTTAACAAGGCAGCACACACACCCTGTTCACTGCCCAAACCTCCACTGGCTGCCAGTCATTCTCTCAGGCTACTACAATAGAGGGAAATAACACACACACACACACACACACACACACACACACACACTCAGCCCTCAATCTGTATATTACCTTTTCAGATAGGGCAAGATGAGAATAAAGAACTGACTTACCTTATCAAAGAAAACAGAATGAATGTCTGGACAGCACCACCAGGAGAATTAAATTAACTGCAAGGGATGTGTGCCAGTTGTGCCACCCAGACAGCCCTCTGGACTGAGCAGTCCTTCTCCAGTTGTCCAAGAACATCCTCAACTGAAGAAAGCTGCCTTGCCAATCACAAACATCCTCCCTGTGAGCATCCTGCATCCAATCTCTGCTCTAAGCAAAGGTGTAAAAGGCCAGGGCCCCCACCCCAGTTCAGGAGAAGTCTGTTGAGCCATCCCAGCTCCAGAGCCCCTGGGATCAGGCTTTGTTGTGCTTGCAGAACAGCCAAGTCCTGCTGCCCTCACTCCACCACAGGAGTGATCCTAAGAGCTCTCCCCCATACCCTTCCCCCGCATCTCACAGTCTGCTTCCCAGAGAATATAACCTTCCACATCAAAGGAGGCCACGAGACAGCAACATAAACAAACAGTAAAACAACAACAACAAAAGGCTTACAGAAGACAAAGAGATTGAGTCAGAGGAAAATACAATACAGGGAGAGAAGGAACTCAATAAACAGAGAAAATGATTCAAAGATAAAAAGCAAATTTGTTGACACAAGGAAAACAGACTGAATCTTCTGATCTAAAACCACATTGTTAAAGAATGTTCAATGTAAGTAATGTTCGCTGTAAGTAAAGCAGCAGCCATGAAATCCATAAGAAAACTACAGACAATGGTTCCACCAATCAGGAGTCAAATCAAAATAATGAATTTGGGAATGGAGACATTGTGGTAAAATGGCTGTTGCTGATGACTGTATCCATTTAAATACAGAACAGATGCAAACAGCTGTAGGATTATAATTACACAATAGGACATTACATTATAAAACAGGATATGGAGGTAGGGAGGGTTAGGAAGAAACTCGCAAACATCTTCATCCTTCAGAGCAGAGAGGTCTTCCATTGACACGTGTTTATAATTGAAATGTGTTTACAAAATAAACATGACAAGATCAATTTCTTCTTCTTCAAAAAAAATTTATTTATTTATTTATTTAAGAGAGAGAGAGCCCGAGGTGGGGGGGGGGGGGCAGAGGGGAAGGGACAAGCAGAAGCCCTGGTGAGCGGGGAGCCTGACGTGGGGCTCCATTCCAGGACCCTGGGATCATGACTTGCGCTGGAGGCAGACACTTAACCCACTGAGCCACCCAGGTGCCCCAAGAGATCAACTTCTTAATGTTTTTCATGACCTCTTCATTTTAGAGGGGTCTTTTAAGAAATACAAACATTTGTAGTAAAGAAATCTGTATTTGAAAATCAGTTTTACCTTGCAATCCCCACCTAAAATAAGCCTTCAAATGTAGCCAGCATGACAAATAGTGGGACAGCCCCAGATATGATAGAATATGAATTCACAGGGTCAGCTATAAAGCAACCCTGCCAAAAAAGTTTAATCTGGATGTAATCAAGCTCTTAGATCTAAATTTCAGTTGGGAAATAAGGTAAGCAAGACTTCAAAAACATAACTCAGACAATCCATAATGTGGGACATTTTATAAAATACCTGGTCCAGGCTTTTCAAAAAGTCAGTATCATGGGAAAGAACTGGGATGAGGTGCTTTTCTAGATTAAAATAAAGTATAAAGACATAACTCTGTGCATTTCATGAAGCCTGACTGGATCTTGATTTAAATATTTAAAACAACCATAAGGGATGCCTGGGTGGCTCAGCAGTTAAGAATCTGCCTTCACCTCAGGGAGTGATCCTGGGGTCCTGGGATCAAGTCCCACATGGGACATCCTGCATGGAGCCTGCTTCTCCCTCTGCCTGTGTCCCTGCCTCTCTCTCTCTCTCTCTCTCTGTCTCTCATGAATAAATAAATAAAATCTTTAAAAATAAATAAATAAAACAACCATAAAAATATCTTGGGACAAATGGGAAGATTACATATTTGGTATTATATTATTTTAGGAAATCATTAAAGTTTGTTAAAAGCAAAAATGATACGATGCAGGAGACTATCTATATTTCAGGAGAGACATGCTAAAGAATCTTAGAGTGCAATATCATGATGTTTGTAACTTACTTTCAGCAGTTGGAGGGGGAAGCAAATATAACAAAATGTTCATTATTTCATCTCAGTGATATGTATATGGTTGTTCATTGTACTCTGCTTTCCATTTTTCTGTATGCTTGAAACTTTTCATAATAAAAAGTCCTGGAGGGGCATATAGATGATCCTTAAAAAATAATTAAATAAAAGCCCCTCTTTCCTTTTTTTTTTTTTTTTTGGTGATCTATATTTAGCTTTATTTTTTTTTGTTTTTTAATTTATTTTTTATTGGTGTTCAATTTACTGACATACAGAATAACCCCCAGTGCCCGTCACCCATTCACTCCCACCCCCCATCCTTCTCCCCTTCCACCACCCCTAGTTCGTTTCCCAGAGTTAGCAGTCTTTACGTTCTGTCTCCCTTTCTGATATTTCCCACACATTTCTTCTCCCTTCCCTTATATTCCCTTTCACTATTATTTATATTCCCCAAATGAATGAGAACATATAATGTTTGTCCTTCTCCGACTGACTTACTTCACTCAGCATAATACCCTCCAGTTCCATCCACGTTGAAGCAAATGGTGGGTATTTGTCATTTCTAATAGCTGAGTAATATTCCATTGTATACATAAACCACATCTTCTTTATCCATTCATCTTTCGTTGGACACCGAGGCTCCTTCCACAGTTTGGCTATCGTGGCCATTGCTGCTATAAACATCGGGGTGCAGGTGTCCCAAAGCCCCTCTTTCCAATGTCCACAATAGCCAAAATATGGAAAGAGCTCAGATGTCCACTGACAGATGAATAGATAAAGAAGATGTGGGAGATACATATATGAATATTTCTTAGCCACCAAAAAGGATGAAACCTTGCCATTTGCAATACAATGGCTGGAACTAAATAAGTCAGTCAGAGAAAGACAAATACACATATGATCCCACTCATATGTCGAATTTAAGAAACAAAACAGATGAACATAGGGGAAGGAAAAAAAAATAAAATAAGATGAAAATTGAGAGAGAGGCAAACCATAAGAGATGCTGAACTCTAGGAAACAAACTGCGATTGCTGGAGGAGGGGAGGGAGATGGGGTAACTGGGTGATGGGCATTAAGGAGGGCACCTGATGTAATCAGCACTAGGTTTTATATGCAACTGATAAATTACTAAATGCTCTCTCTAAAACTAATTTTTAAAAGTGTCCCCTCTTTCCAAATACTTACTGGATTAAAGAAAACAATTTATAAATAAAAGAGTAAATAACTGGTATCTATAATATGGACTCTCTTTAAAAAAGTAATTTAGGGACACCTGGTAGCTCAGTTGGTTAAGCATCTGACTCTTGATTTCATCTCAGGTCATGATCTCAGGTCTGTGACATCGAGCCCCACTTCAGCCTCCACCCACAGGGGGGAGTTATGCTTGAGATTCTCTCCCTCTGCCCCTCCCCCTGCTCATTCTGTCTCTCTAAAATAAATAAATAAATCTTTTTTAAAAAGTAATCTATACA
Source organism: Canis aureus (assembly GCF_053574225.1). Taxonomy (NCBI): domain Eukaryota; kingdom Metazoa; phylum Chordata; class Mammalia; order Carnivora; family Canidae; genus Canis; species Canis aureus. The sequence goes on along the minus strand of NC_135611.1, from coordinate 71,034,208 downwards.
TCTTCATAATATTTTATTTTATTTTTAAAAGATTTTATTCAGGGAGCCTGCAGGGAGCCTGATGCCGGCGGGACTCGATCCCCAGGACCCCGGGATAACGACCTGAGCCAAAGGCAGATGCTCAACCACTGAGCCACCCAGGCATCACCATAGTATTTTTTTTTTTTTATTTTACCTTAATATTTTGTTTGAATTCTTTGTAATGATCATGCCAGAATGACTTTTCTTGAAAAAAAAAAAAATAGAGAGGCGCCTGGCTGGCTCTGTCAGGAGATGACATGAATCTTGATCTTGGGGTCATGAGTTCAAGCCCCACATTGGGAAGAGCGCTTAGTTTAAAACAATTTTTATTTTTTCATTTTTATTTTTAATTTTTTAAAAGATTTTATTCATTTATTCATGAGAGCCACAGAGACAGAGAGGCAGAGACAAAGGCAGAGGGAGAAGCAGGCTCCATGCAGGGAGCCCAGTGTGGGACTCAATCCCCGGATTCCAGGATCAAGCCCTGGGTGGAAGGGAGGCACTCGACCACTGAGCCACCCAGGCATCCCCAATTTTTTTAAGTAGATATTTCAAGACATCTATTCTAGGTAGTGGGAATATAAATAATTATTTTTGCCTTCCTTATACATTTCTGAATTTACATAATCTCCAATTTTTTAAAGAATTCTTGTAGGAGTGAACGTGAAGAAATGAAGATAACTTTTGAAGTCAGTCTCTAAAGAAACAAATGAGGGTCCATATGGGTTCAAGCAGGGGTTATTTCAGCTTGAGAAATCTGAATATGTCTTCAAGGGCCAGAGGCTACTAAAGTGGAGAGAAGAGAAGACAGAAGGAGCTGGGGGACAGACCTGCAGGAGGAGAGGGCCGGCCTTCCCCGGGGACAGAAGCTCCCTATGTGTTCACAGCAGCCTCACCCACTGGCTTCCCCTTTGCCAACAGTACCTGGGAGGGGAGTGGAGGTTGGGGGTGAGGGAAGGTTCTGGGAGGAGAAAGCGTCAAGGAGTCACTGTGGAGCTGAACACAGCAAGCCTCCGGCGGCCGAAACCAGTGGGGAGCACGGAAGCCAGCAGAGCTCCAGGATGTCATCTTAAGCTGAAGCCGGGCAGCCCCAGGTGCCCGTGGTCCCCTCCAGCCTGTGCTGTGCAGGCTGGAGGACGGAGCAAGTGGTGGGGAGGCCGCGGCGGCCCGGAGCCCCGCGGTGGGCCTGGGTGGGACCCGCAAGGCTGGCTGCGCAGACCGGGGCGGCTCAGGCCGAATGACCCGGGGTGGCCGTGGGCAGCGAGGCCGCAGCGACTGCTAGGGTCCCTCGGTGGATCTGAAGTCCCCAAGGTCACCGCCAGTCCAGGTGGAGAGGAAGACCAGGGTCCATCGTCACCTGAGTGTCGGGAGCTCAGGAGACACCACAGAAGAGGTGAGTGTGAGCCGTGGGGAGGCACGAGGACCCAACCCCATCCTGGGCAGCCCCGGGTGACAAGGCCTAGCCGCATCCAGGGGCTGGGAGGGGTGCCTTCCGGAGGGGGCAGGTTTCTATCAGAGTAGGAGAAAACTACAAGCTGTCTCTGTCTTTAATATGGATTTCCAGCTTCCACCATTGGAGACGATTCAACAGCTTTTATAAAACCTCCCCGAGTAATTCACACTCCCAGGCAGGGTTGGATGGTTTTCAACCATGTGTTAAGTGATCCCCAAAGTCCTGGGATGCAGAAAGAAGTAGAGAGCAAATACTTGCTAAACTGAATACAACTAAGCTCCATATTTTTATTAAGCACCATCAGTAAATTCTTGCGTGTCACAGAGAACAGTATATCACAGTGGCAACCAGGCCACTCACAACCCTCATGAGCCTGATTCCAAATGAACCACACAAGTCTAGCGTAACAAATAATGAAGACCACCCATCAGTCTTGTCCCCAGAAAGAAACAATCTGTTCAAAATGGAAGAGAAAAAACATCCCTTGAGGTACATTCCTATGACCCTGTGGATTAGGTAATTACTGAAATGTTCTTCCTTCTATTCTATCTTCAAACAGCTAATGCTTGGATCAGATTTCTATGGTTTATTGTTGTAACCAAATCAGCCCAACCTTCCCCTCAAAAATGTGTTCCTAAGGCACACATTGATAGGAGAGAATGAACAGTGTTATTTGAACAGCGTTCTCTAATTGCTTGTTACATTACAGAAATGTGAAATGTTTACTTCTAAGGATAAAAGAGTTTTGTCTTGCAGAGACAAAAATGCCATTTCTTCATTCAATCATAGAACTCAAAATTTTAAAGGTGGAAAGACTAGAACATGAGATGTTTCATATAATAATAATTCTTCCCAGTTGGTTGCTGCCCTTCATCTTCGAAGCACTTAACCAGTGCTTACTGGTCCCTGCTTCCAACAAGATGACACATGTTTTGGGAGGTAGTGACTGACATGGCCAGAGAGCACACAGCCCACTCAAGTGCAGAAAAGAGAGACTGACCTTCAAACTTCATCCAACATAACTGCCAATCACTTCCAAACAAGCCTCTTGATACCATTCTCTTGTTTTTGTTTTTTTTTTTATCATAGATGTTTTATATTTTCTTTTTCTTTCATTAGCTTGCATAGTAAGTGTTAAATGATACAGGCTTAGGTATACATTCATTCTAATTTCTTTCAGACAGTGTTTGTGTTTTCCTTGGACACCAGCAAACATGCTTGCGACGCACTGGTAGAGATCTTGTAGGTCTATGGGATTGCCAAAAAATATCCTAACTCTCTCTCTTCCTGCCTATGTGCTGCTACCCTTCACCCCAGTCCAAGCCATCTCTTAGAATTATCTAGAATACAGCAATCACTTCCTACCTCCTCTCCCGGATTCCAATGCCATCAGTACTCCAACCACCTGCCAGCCAATGAAATCTTTTTAATCACGTAAGTTGTCATGTCACTCATCATACTGAAACCTTCCAAGGGACTGCCAAATGCATTTAGACTAAAATTAAAACTATTTATCATGGTTTCGCTGCTTCCACCCTGGCCCCCAACATCTGCCTTCAGCACAGCAGCCAGAGTGATTTAGTTCATGTTACTCTGCTCAACACCTTCTAGTGGCTCCCATCTCCCTCAAAGCTCCCACGGGGCTTCATAGGCTCTGTAGGATCTAGCAATCCATTACCCTGGGACCTCACCTAATAACATTCCCACCCAAACACTCTTATCTTTCATGTCTGCAATGTTTTTTCCTGTTTCCCTCACCTCACTCATCTCTTGGCTCAAATGCCACCTCCTCAGTGAGGCTTCCCTGATCACACTGAGATGGCAGACTCTGCTAAACTCCCCTTCCTGCCTTATTTTTTTACTCCTGACCACACAACTACATCTGACATAATATAAATCCTATCAGCTTATTTACTGATTCACTAGAAAGTTCCATGTAAGCTCTAGGAGGATGGATGCTTGCTCCATAACATTTGGGATTTTGATCTGCTTTATTCACTCCTATATCCCAAGTGCCTAGAACAATGCCTGGCACTTAACAGGTGCTTAAAAAATATTGAATGAATGAAAGACCTGATCCTGCCTTCTCTGCCTCCCTCCTCATCATCTCTCCTACCTTCTTCTTCATTTGCTCATTCAGTTCCTTCAGCAGACCAAACTCCTGTCCATTTTGTCACCTTCCCTTCAGTTTGGAATGCTCCTGTGCCAACCACTCCACCCCAGTCACTCTCATAACATACCTGAAATCACCCTGCTTCTTTATGAACCCACTTCTTTTCTGTATGGAATCTCCAGAGCAGGGGCTCTGTGTTGATCACAGCTGCTTCCCTGGTGCCTGTCATGGGCTTGGTTCATAGTAGGCACTCAGTAAGCACCTGTTGGAGGTGTAACCAGCCACGCTCATGTGGGTCTCAACTTTCTCAAGTATAAAATAAGAAAGCTAAAGATATTCTCTGAGGTCTCTTTAGGCTCTTTATACAATTATGATTTCACATTCTTGTAGCACTAGTATAGTTTACAAAGAGTCCTCACTTATGTCAGCTCCTGCAAAGCTCTGGGAGGTAATGAACAGGGTTGTAATTATCCAGCTTTTGTATCTGAGGAAACTGCTGACTATAGGTGTAGCCCAAGACGCACAGCTATTAGGTGGTACAGCCGGATCTAAATCCACTATGCTTTCAGTGCTGCTACATGGATAGCAGAATTAAACAGGAATTTCTAGTCCTTCTAAATAAGCTCAAAGAACCACAAATCTGGCTTACTGTACGCTAATCCAAACAAGTACATCATGTGCGCTTCTAATTGTTTTTTTCCCCAGTTTTCCACGAACACACTGGTAATTTGAAAATAAACGATCAAACAATGCACATAAATTTATCCGCTTAGGACTCATCAGATTGTTGAAAGTCTAGGTCTGTGCAAAGAACTATTCGCCTTTAGAGTTCGCATCAAGATGACTTGTTTGAGCTCCCCGTGCATCTGAAAGCCTCAGGGTGCAGGGCTACCAGCTACGCGGTGGTAAGCGGTGCAGAGGCGTGTCCACATTTGCTGGTCGTAAAATGACTCTGTCAGGTTGTGGTCCGGTTTTCAGCAGCGGGGGCAGGTCGGGGCTCCAGCCTCGGCGGAAACGTGCTCAGCGCACGGAGCACACGGCCAGCTCGCCAGCTCCGCAGTCCCGGGCCCCCCGCCCCCCCACCCGGGACCCCGCGCGGCCCCCTGCGCCCCGCTCACCCGTAGGCGGTCAGCAGCGCCTTGTTGACCAGCACGATGAGGAAGGAGCAGGTCCCGTAGAAGAGCGCCGACAGCAGCCTGGCCACCCGGGAGGGCAGCCGCGCGGAGGCCGGGTCGGGGTCGGGGTCGGGGTCGGGGTCGGGGTCGGGGCCTGGGCCCGGGTCCGCGCCCTCAGCCCGGCGGCCGGTCGTCATGTCCTGCGGTCGCAGCCCGCCGCCGCCGCCGCCGCCGCGCCCAGGCCGCCCCCGCCGCCCCGCCCCGCCCCAGTTCCGTCCCCGCCCGCCGCCGGCCCGAGGGAGGGCGTCCGAGACAGGAAGGGCTGCGGCCGCCCCGAGGGCGCGACCCGCAGGGCCCCCGCCCGCAGAGCCGCCCGCAGAGCCGCCCGCAGAGCCCCCGGGGCTCAGCGCCCCCGCTCCCGGACCCGCCGCAGAAACCTGGCTTCCTGCTCCCCCTTCAGTCTGAGCGCCCGGTTTGCCTTTCTCCAGTAGTGTCTGACGTGTGAGGACGGCCATGCAGTGGTTTTAGGAGCGCACCGCTGGTTCCGAGACGCGTGCGCCCGGCACTACCCACATCCCCGGTTCCCTCGCCGCCGTCAGCGCCTCCGTGCCCAGCTCAAGTCCCGCCCGTCTCCGACTGACTTCGGTTATCGGCCTGGAGTTTCCTTTTCTGGAATTTCATAGAGGTACGGTCCCTTCGAGGCCTTTACCACCCACCTTGTTGTTTCTTTAAACTGCTGAGACACAGTTGACTCCCCAGCTGATGGGGTCACAGTGGCTGTTCCCCCGTGGGGTTGTGACACAGAGCGCTTCCATGAACCTCAATGCCCAGGTTCCTGTAGGAACACATGTTCCTTTCTCTCCGGTAAATACACAGGAGTAGAAAGGGTGGAGGTGGTGCAGCGTCTCAAGTCTTCTTGCCTCTGGGTGCTGGGTGGCTGCTTCTCAACATCAGGGCCCCTTTCTTTCCTCAGCCAACAGCAGCTAGCTTCAGTGTTCGTATTCACCCAAATCCAAGGAGAGTCTCCCAGAGCTGCCTACTCTGACCAATCTGATGGAGCATTTTTTCAAGTAAGTGTCCCATATTTTCATTCTCAACTATTAACTTTAAGAATCTGAAATTTTAGCTTTTTAGAAAAAAAGCTCAAGATTTCAAATGAAAATGTTTGGGCCAACTGTATTGATGCCATTCAATTGTATTTCTGTTGTAGGCACTGAACAACCAGGAACATTTTCAGCACTGGTAAGAATTAAACCAGAACTTTGAACAACCAGAGTCCATGTTACTCAAAATAAAATTTAAAAAAAGCAGGGGCACCTGGGTGGCTCAGTAGTTGAGCATCTGCCTTTGGCACAGGTCATGATCCTGGGGTCCTGGGATCGACTCCTTGCACGGAGCCTGCTTCTCCCTCTGGCTGACTGTGTGTCTCATGAATGAATAAATAAAAATCTTTAAAAAATAATAAAAATAAAAAAGCAGACACACATTAAGACCATTTTAAAATTGAAAATGGGGTGCCTGTGTCACTTGGTGATCTCAGCTCATGTCTTGATCTAAAGAGTCTTGAGTTCAAGCTCTGCCCAGCATGGAGCCCACTTTTTTTTTTTAATTTTTATTTATTTTTTCATGATAGTCACACACAGAGAGAGAGAGAGGCAGAGACATAGGCAGAGGGAGAAGCAGGCTCTATATAGGGAGCCCGACGTGGGATTTGATCCCGGATCTCCAGGATCGCGCCCTGGGCCAAAGGCAGGCACTAAACCACTGCGCCACCCAGGGATCCCATGGAGCCCACTTTTACAAGTTAACAGTAAACTCCCTTTTAATAACAGCCTTAATCATATTTGCACTTAATTTGCTTCTACATGCATACTTTCAAGACCTTATTGGCTGTCAAAATCTCATCCCAACTCTGTTTAAATCGCAACTCATACCGAAGAGTTCCCTATGAAATTCTTTTGCTCAAAGCCTAGACAGACTGAACCTTGCCTATTGCAAGTATACTTTAAAGATTAGTAACTAATGAAAAAAATTAGACCAACTTGCTGGACTAAAATATTAACAGGCCCTAAGTGGCTTCTCAGGGAGGGGACCATATGCAATACATCCAGATTATAAGTGAAATAAAATCCCAGTTCCTGATCACCATTACCATATGGCCTGGAATACAGACCGTAATACTTATCTAAGCCAGTGTATTTTTAACACTGTAATGATGAATGAGATGAGGAAGTTAAATTAATCTGTACAATCTAAAAGGCCATAATTTTAAAGTAAGAAAAAGCAATTCACACTATGCTTTCTACTAATGCTAAACAGATGCCTGAGGAGACTGGAAATGAAACATAAAACGCTCCAAAATGACAATGAGGGGAGGCAACATTTTTACCTTTTCAATTTTTTATTTTATAGTTATATTTTTGAGAGGAAAAGTATAAAGGGTTCAAAAATGGACATGTACTTTAAACTGTAAATTAAAATAAAATTTTATTCAAAGCATCTTTTAAAATTACAGCATGTTTATTCTTATGCTGTCATCTCTGCCAACCTACAATTTAGCCATATGAAGCATAAAACACTTCAAAAATTTGAATGTAAACCACATTTTTAAAACAAAAAGCAGTCTTAACACACCTCAAATTTTAGATGCTAATGTATTTTGTCCAAGTATATAGCTTATATCAAGAAAGAACATTTTAAATATTTCTATAGTTAGTTGTAATAATTTCTTAAACTTCCAATTATACAAATAAAAAATGTTTGTGAATATAACTATTAGAGTTGACGAAAGCTGACCAGAAAAACAAACAAATAAAAACCCTTATTTTTGAAGGCCTTAAATTTTATTAACCATGAAATGGCAAGTACTTGTATTTTTTAATACAATTTTACTGTCCTACCTTCCTTTAGGTAAGTTCATCAAATTTTAAATTTCCCAAGACTGATGAGTATTGCTTTTTAATATTTCATTTAAGTTATATTCGAGGAAAATTTCTAGAGAAAATGCTGAAGCCTAACCCATAAAGATTCTGATGCTACAGTATCTCTTACTGTGCTTATAAGTGCTCCAAGTTAAAATTCTATATACCAGATTACAAACAAAATTCTTAGACCATTACAAATATAAATTCTTATTACAAAAAAAATCCCTCAAGATTTGTGATTTACTGTACAGAGGAATTACATTTTTAAAGTATGTCCTCATTCATACACATTATTTGTTACTATCATCTTTCATACTTTTGCTTCTTTCCAAGACATTTACAAACCACCCCTTCCCCATGGCTACGTATTTTAAACTATGTGTGTACTGCAACACACTGGGATTTTTGGATAAAGAAGCCTACATTTTAGATAATGTTTAAACTACATCTGTAGGCTACTACTTCAAAAAAGGGGGAAAAAAAGGCGCTGAAGAGCCCATATTTCCTTCTCATTACTGAGGTTTACTCCAATTAAGCAATCTATCAAATTATCATGCTATGCATGTTGTTTAGTTTTTGCCTAAAACAAAAGCTTAAATGATGGAGGTTTATGCCTACATAAAGGAGGTGAACTGCTCAGGTTTTTTCTGTTCATGCTTCAGTACATAAAGTGGTATTTAAAAACTTCATTTGGAAAAATGGCTTAAAACCACCACACAAGTTAACACACTTGCAGTCGAACCTATTCCAGAAAACTGCTTATCTGAGTAGCTAATATTTTCTGCAGTGTTTAACTGATAACTAAATTTAGTGAACACAAAATAGCCTGGCATGTTACTCTGAAGTAAAAGCAAGAAGGTGGCTTTATGCACTGAAAATATAAATAGGAGGCTTCCATTTGCTAATAATTCTAAACAAGCAGTACAATTAAAATTTAGTGTTTGCTAACAAAAGATCTAAAACAGTTCACTACTAAACAACCCTGTAGATGTCCCTTTTATCAATAAAAATCCAAGTGCCAAATCTCATTACAGGGCCCATAATTAAAAAACAAAACAAAAAACAAAAAAAAAACCCAATCACCAAGTTACCTAGACTTTGCAAGATTAACCACTCAATTTCAGCAAATGAGAAATATGCAATGTGCAAAAGTTCCCAAGTTAACATAATAGGGATGCCAAGTGCTTTTCAAACCTAAACATCATAGTGAGTTGTAAAGCCTCAGGAAAATAGAATAAGACTGATATTACTCCAATTCTGAAAATTCTCAACTACTGTGCATCTTACCAAGATCCTCAAGTATCTCTTTTCTTCCAAAGTCCACAACCTAGAACATTTTCCAAAATAGTCAGTTTTCCACTTCTCATTAGGCACACTATTTTGCAATTTAAAAATACGTATCTTATACACATATCTTATACTTTCTGGCTTGCTTCAGTGTTTACAGTATTGTTAAACATACTAATATACATTGTTAATGATCTTATAAATAATCTATTTCAACGTTCTTTGGCTACATGTACCATTGTTTTTTTCATACAAGTGTCTTATTCAGAAAGTGCTTCCTGTGAGAACTGCTTCCAATGAATGCATTAAACTTGCAAAATCTAGCTTCCCACAATATGTCCTTTTCTACCCTGTACTAGAAGTCCCGTATTTACAAAATATTTTAAACTTTACAACAAATCCATTACCATATAAAAAAAGTGCAATTCTCTCTCACCCCATATTATGGGGCAATGACATTCTTCATAAATTTCTACAGAATAGCAGCCTATGATAAGCAAATAAGGTGCTTAGCTTATGCCCAAGGATCTACTTTGTAAGTACGCTGGGCAGTACTTTTGTACAGTGGAAGAGTCAGAGTTCAGGCTACTGGCGGAGCGGCGCTCCGGTCAGGTTGGCGAGCTCTATGAGAGCAAGGGCTCCGTGCAGCCGCTCCCGCTGCTCCTGCAGCCGGCGCTGGGCACCGCGCTTCTCGTCATCCTCCTCATCGGATTGAAGGAATTCCAGAGGGTCCTGCTGCTCCTGATCAGCCTTCTGAACGAGTTTTCCTTTCAAGGTGGGGGCACGCTGCTCTCTGGTTTCCCAATACCTATACGAAATGCATGCGCATTAGCTATATATAAACATGACCTTTTCAATTTTTTTCTTTTGAAACCAGGTTCTTGACCACAGTATTACTTTCTGTGTTTTAGCTTATAAAGCTATAAAGTGATTTCATATATATTACATATATTTTCCATTATAGAGGGAAAAGTTCAAGATCAAGAAATTGAGGGACTTGCTCAGATTTCCAAAAAATCAAACACTGGCAGTTCTGAGTCTTTTATTCAATTCTCTGGTCATGGGTCTTCACCAATAAACCACAGCTGCCTTTAAGGTTATATGTTAAAGGGACTACAGTAAAATACAGTCATAGAACAAATGCTGTATGTCAATTATGCCTCAAAAAGAAATAAACTTAAAAAGTAAGATAAATCATTAGAAACCTATTTATCCTATTTACAGAGAGATGGTGACTTCTGACAGCGTTAACTATGAGAAATTTGAAACCTCACACAAAATGACAGATTAGTATCTGTAACACACAGAACTTATTCAAAAATTTAAGAGGCACTACCATTATTTCTGTTACATAGCCAACTGATAATTTCCTAGAGAAAACATTCCACCTTTATGTAACTGAAGAAAGGCATATTTAGGACAGCCCGGGTGGCTCAGCGGTTTAGCACCACCTTCGGCCCAGGGTGTGCTCCTGGAGACCTGGGATGGAGTCCCACATCGGGCTCCCTGCATGGAGCCTGCTTCTCCCTCTGCCTGTGTCTCTTCCTCTCTCACTCTCACTCTCTTTCTCTGTCTCTCACGAATAAATAAATAAATCTTAAAAAAAAAAAAAAAAAGGCATGTTTAAAAACAGTACCACTCCACATAAAAATGCCCCATACAAAGACCTGTATAACACTCACAACTTTATTTGTAATAGGCAAAAACAGCCCAAAGGCCCGGCCACAGGTGAATAAATAACCTGAGGTGTATCCATACAATGGATTATGACTCAACAGTAAGAAGGAATAAACCTAGAGTTGTAAGGTGACAGATAGTAGTTATACTTGAGGTGAGCAAACATAATGTACAGACTTAGTCACTATGTTGTACACCTGAAACTAACATAAAATTATGTGCCAACTATACTTTCAGTAAAAAAATAAACTGAAAAAAACAAAACAAAACAAAACAAAAAACCCCCAATGATACAAAAAGCAGGGAAGGGAAGGATAGATGAATTACAAAAAGGCATGAGAAAACTTTTTCAAGTGATGGATATGTTCACCATCTTGATTGTGATGATGGTTTCACAGATATACACATGTTGAAATGTATAAAATTCTACACTCTTTTTTTTAAATATTTATTTATCTGAGAGAGAGAGACCACAGACAGGGAGGAGGGATAGTGGGATAGGGAGGAGCGACTCCCCGCTGAGTGGGGAGTCGAGATGGGGCTTGATCTTAGGACCCCAGGATCATGACCTGACTCCAAGGCAGACACTTAAACCAACTGAGTCATGCGGGTGCCCCAAATTGTACACTCTAAATGTGTACAATCTATTGTGAGTCAATTATACCTCAGTAAAGCTTTTTTTTTTTTTAATAAAGCTGTTTTTATAATCATACACACAAAAATAATACAACTACTAGATTTCAGGAAATCTAGACATTCCAGGAAAAATCTGGGCAATGCTCAAAGATATAAAAAAAGAAATGCAAATAGTTCAGCATGGCTTGAAGGACAACTAGTAATAGAGAAGGGCAAAGAAGCTTTTAGTAAGGTCAGCAAGGACCAGGAATCAAGGACTTTGAATGCCAAAATAAAGGGTTTAGACTTTACACTGAGTAGATGGGAGAAAGGATGAAAGCAAATGACCAACAAGTTTCGGACTTGGGCAAAATTAGAGCTAATGGGGTAGCAGAGGCCAGCCAGAAGGAAAGAGGGAGGAAGTGATGCAGTACTCAAGACAAATACAACACCTGCCCAAGTGGAGCTTCCAGTTCAGCAGGGAGGATAGACATCGAACAAATAAGTGTGTGATGAAGGTTTTGAAAGAGAAAACAGCGTGTTGTAAAAGCATCTCTTAAGTCAGTATAACCTTGTTTGTTCTGGGGGTTAGTGAACAGATGAGGGAAGAACTTCCTGAAGGGATGTTCGACCGGTAAAAAGAAGAAAGAGAGGGTGGCTAAATGAAGAGGAAAGCAGCATTCTGGGCAGAGGGGGCAGGGAGGCGTGGGAGCCACAGTGTGAGTGGTGCTAACAAATCAGAAGCCCAGGTAGCTGGAGACAGTTGTGTTGTTAGAGGGAGGCAAAGCTACAGCAGAAGGATTCCGGACTTCATTCTAAATGCAGAGAAATCTGAAAAAGTAGGGAGTGTCCCAAACAGCTGATGTTGGTTTGTACACAACAGATGACTCCTTAAATCAGAATACCCTAAGAGAAACTTTTTTCAAATGGCCCCTTATTGCTGTTAAAAGGAAAATTAAACTGGGTGTTCCGCAGAGCTTTACTTTAGAAGAACCTCTAGCTTGTATCCCAGTAATAATCAGAACATATCTAATATGAAGCAAATGAGGAGAGGCTGCACTGTGGAATACAGTACATATAAAACATCCTGAAAATGAGGAAAATCTTGCTTTTAAAATAAACTCTGCGCTGGGCACTCAGACTAATTAATATCTCATACTTGTTTTCTACCACACACAAGATCCTTGTGCTGCTAACAATTCTGTGGTTTAAGGAAATAAAGAACCATTTCAAGTTATTTTATAAACTGTGTATAAAAGCAACTTATTTAAAATGAGAAAACTGTCAAAGCTCCCAACTTCCACCCATGTGCTGGGTGGTATCCCGCAGTGGAGCATCGGGAAACCTTACTTTGCCAACCACTCAGCGGCAGCCTGGTTGTCCACAGCCTGGTGCTTATTGAGAGCATCTGTGGGCTCCTCCCGTTTGAGCCTGGCATAAGGGTGCTTCGGACAGTGGCGGTTTGCATGGGTGAATCTGCTTAGGCAGCCTTCAAAACATAAGAGGGAAACAATTATCAGAATCTGGATATCCAGCAGACATGGAAAATGTTCAGTTTCACCTGTACCCAAGGAAAGTACATTAAGACCCTGGGATTTAACATTCTGTAGCATAGAGGAGGGAAAAAACCACCTGAACAGGAAGCCATTCCTTCACTGCTTGTGCACAGCAGCATAAATGCATCAACCCCACCAGAAAGGGATTTCATAGCAAAAGTGCTCAAAACCACCGACCAAGAATTTCATTCTGGGGTAAGGAAACATCCTATAAGACGAACAAAGCTTTAAGGGGGACACCATGCCCCTCAGCTTTGTAGGCAACAAGCACATTTTAAAAATATTCAATATCCAACACTGAGGCAATGCTTAAGCAAATTAAAGTGTGTAAACATTTGTTTTGGGTGTTTTGTTTTTTGTTTTAATTTAAACTTGAGTTAGCTTACAGGGCAATATTGGTTTCTGGAGAAAAGTGTAGACATTTGTAACAAGTGACAACAGTCAAAAAAACTACAGAGCAACAATACAAAACTCTATTGAATTTCAGCTATAACTATGTAAAAATGTGCATAAGGAAAACATCAAGAAATTGTGCTAAGAGATTTAGAAAATCACTTAAGAAAAGTGATAAGAGGGCAGCCCAGGTGGCTCAGCAGCTTAACGCTGCCTTCAGCCCAGGGTGTGATCCTGCGGCCCCGGGATCGAATCCCTCGTCAGGCTCCCTGCATGGAGCCTACTTCTCCCTCTGCCTGTGTCTCTGCCTCTCTTTCTCTGTGTCTCTCATGAATAAACAAAATCTTAAAAAAAAAAAAAAAGTGATAAGAAATTACTAACGGCAGTAGTAAAATGGTAAAATCTCCCTCTCTGTGAAAAATTTAGACAATGATGTGTTCAATGATGTGTTTCCTTTAATACTTAAGAAGCTTAAAACCAAAATAAAAGACTACTATAAAGGCTGTATTTACTTTTATAGATCTTTCTACCACCTCTAACCGCACACACTGCTATTTTTTTTAAAGTAATATCTCTGCTCATCATGGGGCTAGAACCCCAAGATCAAGAGTCACATGCTCTACAGATTGAGCCAGTCAGGCACCCTCTGAATACACTACTTTTAATTGCCCTTTAAGATTTTCACCTAAAAAGAATATTTTATTTAAAAATCAATCATTTCCCAGAAAATGAGCAGGGATCACAATTTACAAAGAGGGCATATGATGTTTTATAAAATTTACATCAAAATCTCTCCTCCTAAAAACTCATTACATAAACTTAACTCCTAACACCATACCATTTTCTGAACAAACAAAAGGTTTCTCTCCGGTGTGAAGACGCTGATGTGTTTTGAGCTGTCCACTTTGAACGAAGGCTTTTCCACAGTCTGGATAATCACACAGATAGGGTCTCTCACCTAAGTAGACAAATATTATTTATTATTTCTGAGACAATAAGGTGAAAAGAGAAAGGGACAAAGAGAATCAACCTCTATGTAGGTCATGACTCAACAATAAAACATGTCACAGCTTCTATAAAGCTGCAAGTGTTAATGCTAACAACAGCACTTTGATGCCTACCAAGCAGCTATCTACTTGGAAACACAGTAATATGGTCTTTAGGCCTTGAGCTTTTAGGTTCCCAGGTTCAAGCCTTGAAGTTATCTTCAGCTTATCAGGTCATTTTTCTCCCCATAATCTAAAATAGTATTTAGATCCAATAGCTCTTGGATTCTTCAAAGTGTCTCCCACTCCTGCAACTTTCCCTGGTCAGACTGGCAGCCCCTCCCACCCAGAAGGAAGCCTAACTGACCTCTATTCTCTACCCCTGCACAGCCCTTCTGGAGTGAATGACACTGAACTCTTGCTTTTGTCATCCAAACTACCACCTACATCACTTCAAACCCTACTACATCCCTTAAACAATGAGTGAAATGATCTGCTGACTTTCAGTGATCCCCTAACAACTGCACTATAGCTACTGCATTAGAGAGCAGGATTGATCTTACTTCACACTCCTGAGATTCATTCCGGGAGGCAGTTCCTCATTTCGTTCTACTCCTTGAAAATGCAAAATCTTCCCGACCCTGTAGGTCCTCAGTGGAACTCCCTGCTATCTCCAAATAATTGAACTATATATCCCTTCACTAATTCAGTATCTACTGCTATTTATGCATCCTGGTACTCTACTGATACAAAAATGTACAATACTTTGTACTCCACTGCAATTTATACATACAACACAGTGCTAGAGGCTTGAGAAGGTGTTGGAAAATATTGTTCAACCAACCATAATTAAACTTTATCATTTTTTGAAAAATCATTCTTTGATCAGTAATTATGCACTGGTCCTTCCCACATGACTCAAAGAACGGTAACAATTCCTCCCTAAATTTCTTATTATTTAGAAATGTACTAAATAAATGTGATAATTAAACACAAATTAATAAAACACAGGATATGGGAGGTTATTGAAAATAGTAACAGAAGTTTCTTACAATGTATATATATACTAGAGCTTAATCATACCATGGAGATCTTGGGCTCAGTTCTCTGGCATACAGCAAAGCCTGAAGTATTGGGTGACATGTGGTAGGCTGGCGTAGATCAGGCCTGAGACTCGGGGGTCTCATTATGCCACATGGTCCTGAATCTTATCCACACTGGCAACACATACTTTATGGCCTGTGAACCAGTTATTTGGGGGTATTTCAGACTAATTAGATTATTAAAAATCTGAAAATTCTCAAAATCAGATTTCTCATTTAGTAATGGTTTTACTGAATGGTACACCTTAAGTCAAAACCTCTTGGCCACCTTAGTTTATAATGATTCAATATTAAAACTTTACCCTTTTTCAGGGAGTTAGCTAAGAAATGTATATTCCAGCATCTTATTAAAATGTATCTTTTCAAAAACAAAAAACATGTGATGACCATAAACACAGTGGGGAAAAAAAAGGGAACTAAAGCTTTAAAGCCCAAGTTCTAGACCAGTACTCCCCAATGGAAATATAATGGGAACCACTTCTAGTAACCGCATTACAAAAGCAGAAAGAAACCGAAGAAATTAATTTTGATAATTTATTTACCCCAATAAATCTAAAATATAATTTCAATATGTAATTAATATCAAGGTTATCAAGAACACCATTTACTCTTTTTCATACTAAGTATATTTTATACATGCTGCCCATCTCAATATAGACTAGCTAGATTTCAAGTGCTCACGAGCCATATGTCCTACTATATTGGCCAGCATCACCTTAGACTCAAGGGTGTGGGAGGTTGTAAGGCAGTGGTCATTGCTTTTTTGGTGCCTCAGTTTCCTCATCTGTAAATTATTAAATACCATTATTAGAACCAAAAGGCTCCTTCTTCTGGAGCTAAATTTCTCTATGGAAAGAACAAGGGCCATCTCTGTGTCATTTCTTTGCTCTCTATATGGTATTTAAAATGTAAATATAGTTTCTCTACACAAATAGAGATATTTGATAGTCCTGGGATAGCTATCTACAATACATTTAATTCTGAAAAATTCTACTTCATCTTAGATTAAATGGCTAAGTAAACATATGGATGGCACACTGAGGATTCTAGAAATTCTACTAAACACTTGACACTTAATGTTTTAGAATTTGGCCTACAAACCAGTTTTAACAATTATACAGACAATTAATGGGCTTATCAAGTAAAATTTGGGTAGGTAAAATGACAGAACTACATTTAGCATTAACATTCCTAGGACAATTAAATTAATTACCATAATACCTTTACAAGTCACATGGTACCAATGTTGAGAAAACCATTCCTTCCTACCGAAAAAGAAATGGACTATACAATGCCTGTTTGAGAAACTTCACAATGATGAAATATACGGCAACTAAAACATTAACTTATGGGCCCAAACATCAAATCAGCTGTATTCTACTCAGCTTACCTGTATGAGTCCTTTTGTGAGCCTGGAGCGATTTCTCTCGTGGAAATACCCTATTACAGATGTTACAACGGATTCTGCTGGATGAATGCTCTCCTTCATTTATTAGATCCCGGACAGTATCTGCTCTGGGTCTGCCACGTCGGATTCCATCCTATTAACAATTTGTATAAACATTAACATAATTTCTTGTATCTACTCATTAGAATAGACTTTCACAATAAATCACTTTTCATATTCTTGAGTGATATCAACGAAAATGGTCGTTCCAAAGGGCAATCCCACCACAGATCACTGAAAAAAAAAAATCAAACTGTCAAAATCACCTTTTATCACAACTCCAGAAAATAGAGATTTACAGCAACTTGTGAACATTGAATCAGGAAGAGGCACCTGGAAACAGCAGGAAAGCTTTGCAGCATTTTTACTGCTTGCCCTTGCTGCTCCCTGATACCCATAGTGGTCTTGAAGAACCTTCTTCATTCTCAATGTGGGAACTTAGTCCCTGGCTACAGAGAAAGCAAAGCAGACCTGATTCTAAAAGAAAGGTGTTTGTCTGTCTTAACTTGTCTGGGGGCTACCTGAAGAACTGACACAAGGTATATGTCTTTGTTTTACCTTAGAACTCTCAGGGCAGAAAAGCAGCTAAACAGAAGGCATTGCTCAAAAACCTTGTAAAGCTAATAATAACTTGCACCCTAGGGCAAAAGATTTCAACTGAGACGAAAGGATACATCAAAAGCCTGAGAGGAAAAGCTAGAGAGAGAGAGTTTCTCTGGGAAATTAGGGCATTGAAAAGTGCTCTGGTATAACACAAAAAAAAAAAAGAAAAAGAAAAAAAGAAAAAAAAAAGAAAAGTGCTCTGGTATCCTAAAGATAAAAATGTAGACTCGTAATCAGTTCAGGAATTGAAGAACTATAACACAGAGCCATTTCTGCAAAGTCAAGAGTTTTTTTCTCATTCAATTTTTGGCTCCAGGCATTCAAGGAAATATCTAACAATGTTGAACGAAACAGAAATTTAGAGAACACAACAAAGAATAGAGTTTACAAAAATAGTTTAGAGGGACGCCTGGGTGGCTCGGCGGTTGAGCGGCTGGCTGCCTTTGGCTTGGGGTGTGATCTGGAGTCCCCGGGTCGAGTCCCACATTGGGCTCCCTGAATGGAGCCTGCTTCTCACCTCTGCCTATGTCTCTGCCTCTCTCTCATTCTCTGTCTCTAATGAATAAATAAAATCTTAAAAAAAATAGTTTGGAAAATTCTCAAAACAAGTAATTACAACCTGCAGCACACAACAAAAACAAACTGAGGAAAGAGAAGAATCTGATTTCCAGACTCATCACATTATAATATTCAAAACAGCCCATTTTTAATAATATGTAACTAAACATGTAAAGAAACAAAAGTATGGTCCATACATAGGAGAAATTAATAAAAACAAACCATGAGGAAATAGACACTGGTCTTACTAGGCAAAGACTTTAAATAAATGGTCTTAAAATATGCTGAAAGAGTTCATGGAAACCACGGACAAAGAACAAAAGGAAAAACAGGAGAACACTTTCAACAAACAAAGTACCGATAAAGAAACAAATTATAAAGGGGCACCTGGGTGACTTAGTTGAGCATTTAACTCAATTTTGGCTCAGGTCATGATCTCAAGGTCTTGAGATCAAGCCCCAAGGTGGGCTCTGCACTGAGCAGGCAGTCTGCTTGAGATTTTTTTCCCCTGTGCCCTGCCCCTGCTCACTTGCTGTCTTTCTAAAATAGATACATAAATCTTAAAAAAAATAAAATAAAGAGAAACCAAATAGAAATTCTGAAGCCAAAAAGTATAATAAATGAAAAACAAAATCACTGAAGAATTTAAATGGTAGATTTGAACTGTCAGGAAGAACCCGCAAATTTCGAGCAGGTCAACTGGAATTATCCAGTCTGAGGAACCAAAAGAGAAAAGAATGGACAGAGCCCAAGACACCTGTAGGATATCAAGTGTCTTAGTACATTTAGGCTACTGTAACAAGAAACGAAACATCAGAAATGTATTTCTCACAGTTCTGGAAGCTGGAAAGCCTGTGATCACAGCACCAGTGTGGTCAGGTGAGGGCCCTCTTCCTGGCTCATAGTTGGCACCCTCTAGCTGTGTCTTCACATCAGAGCTCTCTGGAGCCTTTACCATAAAGGCACCAACCAGTCCCCTTCAAGAGGACACCACCCTAACAGCATAAGCACCTCTCGAAGGCTTTAATTCCTAACAACATCATCTTGGGAGTCAGGATCTCACTCACCACACAAATTTTGGGGTACGTAAACACTTAGACTGTAACATCAAGCATACCAATATACACATAATTGGAGACCCAGAAGGCAAGAGAAAGACGGGCAAAAAGAATATTTGAAAATAATGGATGAAAACTTACAAAATTTGATAAAACATAAATCTAAACATCCAAGAAACTCAATGAACTTCAAGAATGAGACACATTAGATCAAACTGTCAAAAGACAAAAGGCAGAGAGAACCTTGAAAACAGGAGAAGCAATTCATCAGGTATAAGGAATCTTCTCTAAGATACACAGCTGATTTCTCAGGAGAAACTATGGAAAGCAGGATGACATGTTTAAAGTGATGAAAGGAAAAAAAAAAAGTCAGCCAATATTCTTTCATCCACTAAAATTATCCTTCAAAAATAAAAAATAAATTAAGACATTCCCAGATAAACATAACCTTAGAGTCCGTGGCTGGTAGACCTGCCATGCAATAAATATACAGAGAGTTTTCCAGGCAGAAACAAAAGGGCACTAGATAGAAACTCAAAGCCATACAAAGAAACAAAGAACACTAGTAAAGGTAACTACCTAAGTAAATACAAATGCCAAAAGTGTATTTCTTGCTTACAACTCCTCTTTTTACCTATATAATGTGAAAGACAAATAAATGCCAGGCACACTTGGCTGGCTCGGTCACAGTGGTGTGCAACTCATGATCTCAGGGTCATGAGTTCAAGCCCCATGATGGAAGTAGAGATTGCTTAAGTAAACAAATTAAACTTTTAAAGACAAATGTCAAATGTATTTTAAAATCCATAAATCCACATTAATGGGAACATAATATAAGAAGATGTAATTTGTAACTATAACAAAGAGGGAGCAACAGAGCTGGAAAGGAGCAGAGTTTTTGTATACCATTGTAGCTACAGTGGTACGAATTCAAAATAGATTAAGTCTAAGAGATGAATTGAAATTCCCAGGGATCACTAAAAAAAAAAAAAAAAAAAAAAAATCTAAAATTCAATAAAAGAAACAAGGAATGAAAATAATACACTACAAAAAAATAATAAACACAAAGAAGTCAGTAAGAGAGGAACTGAAAAACAAAACAGGTATAAGACATATAGAAAATAATAAAGGTTTTTCCTTAACAGTAATCACTTTAAACATAAATAGCTTAAATTTGCCAATTCAAAGGCAGAGATTAGCAGAATGGGTGTTTAAAAAGTGATCCAACTATATATGCTGCCTATAACAGACTTCTATAAATCCAAAAACACAAATAGGTTAAAGGAGAAAGTATGGAGGGGCTCTTGGATGGCTCAGCCAGTAGAGCATACAACTCTTGATCTCTGGATGGTGAGTTCAAGCCCCACCTTGGGCCCAGAGCTTACTTTAAAAAAAAAAGGGAGAGGGGGTGGAAAAAGGAATAACAAGTATAAAGACTCACTCACCTAACAACAGAGCTCCCAAAAAGTATGAAGCAAAAATTGACAGAATCGAAAGGGGAAGGAGTTCAAAATAGCTGGAGACTTTCACTTTAAATAAGACAGGACTACTAGACAGGTCAACAAAGACATAGAAGACTTTAACACCACTCTAAGCTAACTAGACCTAACAGACATATGCAGAACACTCCACATAAAAACAGCAAAATATGCATTTTTCTCAAGTGCACGTGGAATATTCCCCAGAAAAGACTGTTAGGATACAAACCTAAGTATTGATAAATGTTAAAAGACCGTATCTTCTTTGACAGACATGGAATGAAACTATAAATCAAAAACCAAAAGAGGGATCCCTGGGTGGCGCAGCGGTTTGGCGCCTGCCTTTGGCCCAGGGCGCGATCCTCGAGATCCGGGATCGAATCCCACGTCAGGCTCCCGGTGCATGGAGCCTGCTTCTCCCTCTGCCTGTGTCTCTGCCTCTCTCTCTCACTGTGTGTGCCTATCATGAATAAATAAAAATTTAAAAAAAAAAAAAAAAAAAACCAAAAGAAAACTGGAAAATTCACAAACAGTGAAAATTAAACACAGTCTTTTTTTTTTTTCCAGTTTTATTTACTTATGATAGTCACAGAGAGAGAGAGAGAGAGAGAGGCAAAGACACAGGCAGAGAGAGAAGCAGGCTCCATGCACCAGGAGCCCAGATCCCGGGTCTCCAGGATCGCGCCCTGGGCCAAAGGCAGGCACTAAACCACTGCGCCACCCAGGGATCCCCTAAACACAGTCTTAAACAGCCAGTGGGTCAAAGAAGAAATCACAAGGGAAATCAACAAATACTTTGACACAAATGAAAACAAAAACACAACATATCAAAACCTGGGGGATACAGTTCTTGGATCGAAGGACATGATAACAATGCTACCCAAAGTGACGTACAAAGTTAGTGCAATCCTTATTAAAATTCCAAAGGCCTTTTTTATTTTGCCAAAATGGAAAAAGTGATCCTCCAACTCATGTAAAACTGGATGAGGCTCCAAATAACCAAAACAATATTTAGAAAGAACAAAGCAGAGGACACACACATCCCTATTACAAAACTTACTACAAAGCAGCAACTTATGGTAGTCGCATAAGGAAAGACACATAAACCAATGAACAGAATTGAGAGTCAAGAAATAAACCCTTATCTACAGCAAACTTACTTTCAACAAGGGTGCCAAGAACATTCAATGGGTAAAGAACTCTCTTCAACCAACAGTTCTGAGACAATTACATTTCTACATACAAAAGAATGAAGTTGAATCCCTACACCTCATGATATCCCTGCATGGAGCCTGCTTCTCCCTCTGCCTGTGTCTCTGCCTCTCTCTCTTCTCTCTGTGTCTCTCGTGAATAAATAAATAAAATCTCTAAAAAAAAAAAAAAAAAAAAGAGGGATAAATGTTCATGAGCTTGGATGTAGAAATGGATTCTTAGAAATGGCATAAAAAATATATGCATCAAAAAGAATAAATAAGCTGGCCTTAAAGTTAAAAAATATTTGCTTATCAAGGGACATTCTCAAGAGAGTGAAGAGACACATAACAGAACAGGAGATTAACATTTGCAAATTAAATACTTGATAAGGGTCTAGCATCAGGATATATAAAGAACTTGCATCCAACTCTTGATTTCAGCTCAGGTCATGATCTTGGGGTTGTGGGACTGAGCCCTGTATGTCGGGCTCTGTGCTCAGCAGAAAGTCTGTTTCAGATTCTCCCCTCTGCCTTCACCCACTAAAATAAATAAATCTTTAAAAAAAAAAAGTGTAAAGATCATAAATAGAAACTTCTCCAAAGTAGTTACACAAATGCGCAGCAAGCTCCTGAAAAGATGCCCCACATCTTTAGGGAAATGCAAATCAAAATCAATGAGGTCAGTTATATCTCAATAAAGCTTGAGGAAGAAAATAACATCTTTTTTTTTTAAAAAAAGCACAATTAGATACTACTTCACACCAACTAGATTACACTCAAAAAAAGAAATAGGAAATAAAAGTTTTTGTCAAAGAGGTAGAAAAACTGGAGCCCTCAAAAGTTGTTGGTGAGAATGTAAATTGGTTCAGCCACTATGGAAAAAACAATTTGAGAGTGTGGTACAATGTCATATACATATACATTTCAATGGAATGTTATTCAACAATAGAAATGATACATGCTACAGGGCAGATGAACCTCAAAAACAGTATGCTGAGTGAAAGATGCCAGACACAGGGGCGCCTGGGTGGCTCAGTGGTTGAGCGTCTGCCTTCGGCTCAGGGTGTGATCCCAGTCCTGGGATTGAGTCCCACATCAGGCTCCCTGTGAGAAGCCTGCTTCTCCTCTCCCTCTGCCTGTGTCTTGGACTCTCTGTGTCTCTCATGAATAAATAAATAAAATCTTAAAAAAAAAAAAAAAAAAAAGATGCCAGACACAAAAGGCCACACATTGTGCAATTCCATGTAATGAAATATCCAGGATAGTTAAGTGCATAGAAACGGAAGAGATTCCTTTCCAGAGACTGCATGTCCTGGGGAATGCGAAGTACTTAATGAGTACAGAGTTTTCCCTTAGGGTAGTGAAAATATTTTGAAACTTGATATGTGGGTGGTCATTACACAACATTGTGAATTACTAAATGTCACTGAATTACACACTTTAAAATGGTTAATTTTATGCTACATTAATTTCACCTCAACTTAAAAAAAAAAAACTAAGGAAATTTGAAAGTACTAGGGATGTCAGTTTATAACAATATATCAATTTGGTTCATTAATTGCAACACATATACCATGCTAATATAAGATGTTAACAATGGGAAAGGTGGGTATGTAATTTATGGGAACACCCTTCACTTTTCTACATCCCTCTAGAACTAATTGAAAACAAACATTCACTTGCAAATAATAATGATAATAATAATAATCTCATTTCCCAGGTTAGGTTAAATTTTACACATACAAGTTACATAAAAAAACAATAAAAAGTATTATGTACAACTACATCCAAAATGAAGTTGCTTTTACTGTGTGCAATATAAATACCTAAAGCATTCCATATGCTTACAAACATCAGGTCAAAGCCTTGATTGATAACAATAAGCTCCAGGAAAAAAATCCATTCAATTAACTCACTTTGAAAGAGGCCCAATCTCAACATGGATTGGGTTATTTTATAGGATAAGTCATGTTCAAAAAATTTAGATATTAAAATCTATTTCCATAACAGTCAACAGATGAATAAAGAAATGTCAACTGGTAGATTAATGAAGAAATGATAGCATAGGGGCAGCCCGGGTGGCTCAACAGTTTAGCGCTGCCTTCAGCCCAGGGCGTGATCCTGGAGACCCAGGATCAAGTCCCACGTCAGGCTCCCTGCATGGAGTCTGCTTCTCCCTCTGCCTGTGTCTCTGCCTCTCTCTCTCATGAATAAATAAATAAAATCAAGAAAAGAAAGAAAGAAAGAAAGAAAGAAAGAAAGAAAGAAAGAAAGAAAGAAAGAAAGAAAGAAAGAAAGAAAGAAAGAAAGAAAGAAAGAAAGAAAGAAAGAAAGAAAGAAAGAAGAAAGAAAAGAAAGAAAGAAAGAAAGAAAGAGAAAAAGAAAAGATAGCATATACAATACAAAGGAAAATTATTCAGCCTTAAAAAAATTAATCCTGCCATATATTATAATGTGCATGAACCTTCAAAACACTATGCTAAGTATTCTTAATTCTACATGATTCCACTTATATAAGGTAGTCAAACTTTTAGAAACAGAAAGTAGAATTGCAGTTGCTAGGGACTGCAGGGAGAGAGAAAAGGAGAGTTCAATGGGTACAGAGTTTTGGTTTTGCAAAAATAAGTTCCTGAGATCTGTTACACAACAATGTGCATATTGTTAACCAAATATTATCAAGATGATAAATTTTGTTATACTTTTTGCCATCAAAAAAAAAAAAAAAAAAGGATGGTGGAAAGGCACTATGGCAATAATAACACTGTAAAAATATTCAGTGCCCCTCTCTCACTGTGTGTGGGTACCAATGAGGCCAACGTGACCACATGACTTGCTTTGGCTAATAAAATGTGAATGGAAAGTATATGTAGGACTTCAATGCAAAAGCCTTAAAAGCCATCACCATGGTTCTTCTGCCTTAGACCCAAATGTCCCAGGTAGAGGATGTTCCTTCTGGGTCCCAGGATGAATAGGACAAGGCACATATCTGCAGTCAACCCTCATAGGATATAACATGAACCATGATTAGGCTGAGATTGGGATTTCTGAGTTTGTATTCTACAGCATGCTTTCACTTAAACTGACTTGGGCACTTTGTTAGTAAATAAAAAACCTTACACAACACTCAAAAAAAAAAAAAAACACACACACACACACAAAAAAAAACAAATAATGTGATTAAAAATGGGCAGAGGGGGGATCCCTGGGTGGCGCAGCGGTTTGGCGCCTGCCTTTGGCCCAGGGCGCGATCCTGGAGACCCAGGATCGAATCCCACATCGGGCTCCCGGTGCATGGAGCCTGCTTCTTCCTCTGCCTGTGTCTCTGCCTCTCTCTCTCTCTCTGTGACTATCATAAATAAATAAAAATTTAAAAAAAAAAATGGGCAGAGGGGACTTGATCAAACACTTTTCCAAAAACATACAGCTGGCCAACAGACAAAAAGATGCTCAACATCATTATTCATCAGGAAAATACAAATTAAAACCACAGTGAGATATCACATTACCCTTGTCAGAATGGCTAAAATCAAAAAGACAAGATATAACAAGTGTTGGCATGAATGTGGAAAAAAAGGAACACTATTGGTCAGAACGCAAACTGGTGCAGTGTCCTGTACCAGGAAAACAGTACAGAGGTTCTTCAAAAAATTAAAAATTAATCTGATCCAAAACTTCCACTACTAGATATTTACCCAAAGAAAACAAAAATGCTAATTCAAAAAGATATATGCATCCTGTGTGTATTGCAGCACTATTTATAATAGCCAAGATATGGAAGCAACCGAAGTATCTCTCCATCAATGGAGAAAGTCTTACACACACACACACACACACACACACACACATTACTCAACCATTAAAAAGAATGAAATCTTGCTATATGCAACATGGATCTAGACAGTATAACATTAAAGGAAATAAATCAGAGAAAGACAAATACCATATGATTTCACTCATATATGAAATTTATGAAACATAACAAAGAAAAAAAGGAGACAAAAAAAACAGATCCTTGGGACATCTGGGTGTCTCAAGTGAGTTAAGCATCTGTCTTTGGCTCAGGTCACGACTCCAGGGTCCTGGGATAGAGCCCCACCTTGGCAGCCTACTTCTCCTCTCCCTCTCGTGCTCTCTCACTCTCTCAAATACATAAAATCTTTAAAACAAAAACAAAAAAACCACAGATTCTTAAAGAACTGGTGGTTGCCAGGGGGAGGTAGGTAGAAGGATGGGTGAAATAGATAAAGAGGATTAAGATTACACTTATCTTGATGAGCACTGAGTAAAGTATAGAATTGTTGAATCATTATATTGTACACCTGAAACAAATAACATGGTATGTTAATTATACTTTAATTTTTAAAAAACCTTAATGATACAACTCTTGTGCCATAAAACACTCTTTTCCCAATATTTTTAAAAAAGATTTGAGAGAGGGAGGGAGCCCAAGGA
This sequence comes from Canis aureus, assembly GCF_053574225.1. Lineage (NCBI taxonomy): Eukaryota > Metazoa > Chordata > Mammalia > Carnivora > Canidae > Canis > Canis aureus. The sequence goes on along the minus strand of NC_135611.1, from coordinate 71,008,176 downwards.
GAGGAGGAGGGAAAGAATCCTAAGCAGACTCCACACTGAGCACAGACCCTGAGATCATGACCTGAGCTGATACTAAAAGTCTGATGTTTAACCAACTGAGCCACCCAGGCGCCCCTCCCAGTATCTTTAAATACATAAAAATATACTGTTGCCTCTATTATACTTTGAAATAACTGATGAGTTAATATCCAAATTTTTAGGTTATCCATTACTATTTTCCCTTTCTAGTAAAAAAAAAAAAAAAAGAATATATGTATATATATATATATATATATATATATATATGAATTTTCAAGTATGTTTTATGGGGGGACTGAGGGGTTTTTTTGCTTTGTTTTTTTTTAAGATTTTATTTATTTATTCATGAGAGACACAGAGAGAGAGAGAGGGAGAGAGAGAGAGAGAGAGAGAGAGAGAGAGAGAGGCAGAGACACAGGCAGGGGGAGAAGCAGGCTCCCTGTGAGGAGCCCAATGTGGGACTCGATCCCGGAACTCCAGGGTCACACCCAGAGCAGAAGGCAGACGCTTTTTTAAAAAAATACATTATTGGGATCCCTGGGTGGCACAGCGGTTTGGTGCCTGCCTTTGGCCCAGGGCGCGATCCCGGAGACCCGGGATCGAATCCCACATCGGGTTCCCGGTGCATGGAGCCTGCTTCTCCCTCTGCCTGTGTCTCTGCCTCTCTCTCTCTCTCTGTGACTATCATAAATAAATAAAAATTTTAAAAAAAAATACATTATTTATTTATTTGTCTGTTTGTTTATTTATTTATTTATTTATGAGAGATAGAGAGAGGCAGAGACACAGGCAGAGGGAGAAGCAGGCTCCATGCAGGGAGCCTGACTTGGGCCTCGATCCCAGGTCTCCAGGATCACAACCTGGGCTGAAGGCCGTGCTAAACCGCTGAGCCACCCGGGCTGCCCAGAAGGCAGACGCTTAACTGCTGAGCCAACCAGGCATTCCCAAGGGACTGAGTATTTTAAAAGTTAACAATTTGGCTGTTTCCCAGCTTAAATCACATATTTGCATTTTCCAAATGAGAAACAGAGCTAAAAAATATAGTATGACACAACATCCTAGCCATATACAGGTTAAGGCTTCACTGAGTGTTTCATTTCTTCTGAGAAAAATCAAAGAAGGTAAATAATCATCTGATGCCCTAAGTAAATGAATAAAGAGTAGCTTTTAACGATACATACAAAAAGAAGCTGTTACTTAAAGAAGGTTCTCTTCATTTTGGCCTTAGCTATAAAACCATGTTTGTAGGTACATTCTGACAATAACAGAGTGTTAACTAACTCATTAGCAATCAAGTATACCAGTAGTCTAACAGACAGATCTTGTCAGAACTGCCTGCTGGTTCACAAGAGCTAACAAGAAATGCAACACATTCTATTATGTGGCAACACCTGTGACATAAGCTACTAGAAAGAAGTAAAATGATTTGATTGCCAAAAATATTTGCACACTTCGGTACATTTAATTTCTAATACAGAATTTCAGTACCACTGGAAGGTAGATTAGTGATTTTCCAAGTGATTTCCGAAATAGAACATGATGTTTTGAGTTTTCAATGTCAATAACTATCTTTAAAAGGTTATTTTATAAAACATTGGTTATTTCTCAAGCCATTTAGAACAATGTACACATTTACCTAGATTTTAGAGAAAGTTGTAGTCAAACTGGGTATTCATGTGAGAACCAAAAAACCTAAAAGTCAACACATTTTCATACAAACTAAAATTCAAATAAAGTCCACAAATACAACCTACAAGGAAATGGGTCGCAGAGGAAGGCATATGCACCTTGACATGAAAAAAAAAAAAAAAAAGTAATTAATCATCTTTCCCTTTTCAAATTCAGGTTTAGATACAAATTTCCTTTGGCTTTCATATCTGCTTCCTCATTCTATCCCCCACCTTGACCTATCTGTGCAACTCTCTGAGCCTTAATTTGCATTTGTCTGCTCTACTGTGTGTACCCTCATAAAGCATTTCAGTTGAGATACATATAGGTGTAAATAGTCTGCTTTCATCAGCTTAATACTAAAAAAATAAGAAATCCCTAAAGTCAATTTATACATGTTATATACAGGAGTAATATCATGTAGGGATTAAGAACAATGGCTCTGGAAGATTGCACTCAGTTCTACCACTTACTATATGATGTTAACTAAACCTAATCTTGGAGACTCTTTAATTCCTCCTTGTTCATCCAGTTAACAAGATAAAGAATTCAAAACACTCAGCACAGACCCTGGCAGTTTTGCTATGCCAGGCAATAAATGGTGGCTACTATGTTACATGTTTAACATGGTGATCAAAATTATATGTACTAATCTATTTGTAAGACTATGTGTAGTGTGCAGGTGATAGAAAGGGTTACGTGGGATAGGCAGCTGGCAAGTCCTGAAAAGTGAATAGTATCTGAGGCTATGCACAGAGAAGCGGAACCACAGATCCCACATTGAAGTAACCTCATGAACACAGTCTGAGTAGAGGCCACAACATGCAGAGGCTTGGAAATGACCTGTGGCAGAGAGAAATTAGACCTGTTCCCTTCCTTCCCCTCCTGGAATTCTATAAACTAAGAAGATAGTGCTAATATATAATTATACCCTGACGGTGCTAAGCAATCCTGTAATGAGGGGCCAAAATAAATTAGTAGATGATGGATGTTCTCCCCACAAGCAGGGGAGGAGGGAGCGTAGGGCAGAAACAAGAGAGCAAGCAAGAGCCTACACTTGGTAGGAGGGTCTCAGATGTTAACACCTCCCCAGGAAGCAGTGGCAACACATAGACAATAAAGAACACAAACGTTCTTAAACTCACAGCTGTTACTGCCTCTAATCTGTAACTGAGAGAAGGGGATGGGGGAAACATGTTACTGGTCTCCCATCTTTCCATAAAGTAAACAGATTCAGTCTGCATGATTCACCCACGATGCATGTAGAGATAAAGAACTACAAGTACAGAGAAACAAAACAAGGAAGAGGGCTGGATCTTCCTATCTTTAGAGTGTACTGATCACAAATGAAACTGGTTAATATCCTTAAATAAAGGTATATTCAAGACCCTTCCACTCAAGATAGGAAAGCTAAGTGAATTTTTGGAGCTGCAGTTGGATTGCTTCATTGACGAAAAGGACAAGTTAAAATCAATTCATCTAGTAATTTTTAAATATTACTGTGAAGAGGGAAAAAAGTGAAATATAAAACAGCATTTTCACTCTTTCATGTTCTTCATAATTTCAGGTGTATTTTACCCCTGAAAAGAGGTAGACAAACGAATTAAAATTCAAACCCATGCAATGTGTGAGCAACTTTTATGCAACATATGTGAAGTTAAGTCTATTTTGGGCCACAAAGAATATACCTATAAATTTCATTTATCTATTATAACACTAATATCCTGGATAATGCAAAATTAAGTTGAGTTATCATTAACAGTCAATGCAAAATCTTCCACAATTATTTGTGCATGCATGCCTTTATGGTTCTCAGCTATATATCCTAGTTTTCTAAAAGGCTAAATATGTTAACATAGGAAAGATCTCTAGGCTATCCAGCCATGTTCCTAAGGGCTACCTAGAGACAGCAACAGGGATTGTTTCCTCTACAAAGTCACTCAGCACTGTTATTAATATTTCCACTGCTTGTTCTTTCAAATTGTTTCAAATTTTTACTCAAGTGACACTTCAAGAGTCAAAAGGGCGTCAAAGCAGTTTTATAACTTTGTAGTTCTTTGATAACAATGCCACTAGCAACAAAGTATATCAACTTCCTCAGGGCTCAAAAAACGGAGTTTCAACATCTTTGCTACTGCAGTAAACTGACTTGCTTTATCTTCAGTCAACTGCTTATCTAACCTACTATTTAGCAAACAGAACCTGAATATTAACCTTATATCGGCACAATTCATTCATGATAGAAATTTTTACCAAGCACTTTTATTCAGCATTTAGAGTGTGAGGTATTATAGTTGAACAGTCTTCCAGAGAAAACGATTCCCGCCCTCGAGGAGCTCAAAGTCTATAGAGATAACTATGTCACCATGAACACATGCTTCAGGAGCAGGAGCCACAACACCTCGACTGTAGTCCCCGTTCTCCCATCACCTAGCTGTGACCTTGGGGACGTCCCTTCGCCAATCCCTCTCAGGCTGAGCTGCCTGCTGTCAAGCGTAGACTTGAACCAGAACCAGGTGGTCACATCTTTCCCAGCTCTAAGCAGTTCGCGCGTGCGAGCGCTCCGAGGTTACCAACAGCGTCCCACCGCACCGTGCGCTCTCAGCAACAGGCCCAGCGGAACTCTGGCTGCACGAGCGGCAGAGGAGTGCCCGAGTCCCTTCTCGCTCCTCGGCCATCTCCGCAGGGCACCCTCAGCAAGGCCGGGGTGTCCGCTCTGATGGAGCCGCACCTGCGCAAAGCCCTCCCTTCCCGCACCGAGGACCGAGGAGCGGCGGACCGCCCGCAGCCCCTTCAACCTCTCTTCGGCCGGCCGAGCGCCATCATCCGCGACCTCAGGCTGCGCCGCGGCTCACCGCATCTGCCGCCGGGTCCCCTCGGTCGGCCACCTCCCCTCCGCTGGCGTCACGTGACCGCCGCCCCGCCTCTCCCCCGCGGGGACCCGTTTTTGGCGCGCGGCAGTGACGTCAGCGTCCTGTCAGCCGCCCCCGCCCTCGCCGCGGCCAGAGAGACCTCGCGTTTTAAACTCGGCCCCGCCCCACCCGCCGCGTCCGCGGGCGCTGCCGGCTCCCGGGCCGCGCCGTTAACGGGCCCCGGCTGCCCCGCGCCCCCCACCCGCCTCGCTCACCTTGAGGTGGCCGCTGTCCGGGCTGCTCGCCTCCTCCTCGTCTTCACCTCCCGAGGCGGCGGGCGGGGGCGCGCCCCGGCTTCGGAGTCCCGGGTGCTCGGCGGCGGCGGGCAAGGCGGCCGAGGCGGCGCCCCCCACGGCCCCGGGGCTGAGCGTCACGTTGTGCGCGTTCTCGCCCCAGCGCCACGGGTACACCATGAAGTCGCTGAAGCCGGGGCTGGTGGGGATGAGCGGCGGCGGCGGTTCCGGCTCCCCCCCGCCGCCGCACGTGGGCTTGATCGGGGTGGTCCTGATGACCGACACCAGCACCCGCTTCGGGGAGTCGTGGCAGAAGATGACGGGCGGCGGCTGCGGCGGTTTGTCCGCCATGGGCGCCTCCGCGCCCCGGATCATCGCCCGGCCCCGGTGCAGCTCGGCAGCCGCACTCCCTGCGCCCCGCTCTGGCCCCTCGCTCCGCTCGCCCGCGCTGCTCCCGAGGCGCCGGCGCTCAGTGCCGCCGGCTCATGGCTGGCGGACGTTTCCCGGAACCCTCTGGCTCGGCCGGCAGCCGGCGGCCAGCCCCAAACCCCGGCCCCGGTCAGGCCCGCCCTCCGTCCTTCGTGCTCCCGGCGCAGGCTGCAGCGGCGGGAGCGGCGGGCGGCCAGCCCTCGGTGACGGGACAGCAGGACGTGCTGCGCCGAGCCCCCGAAAATAACAACCTGCCGCCTGGGTCACCGCTCCGGCTTTTCCCGCGTTACATTTCGCGCCTGGGCGGAACCAGTCACCGCGAGGCCCCTGCCCGCTGGCCGCAGCGCCGAGCGACAGGCCGCGCCAGCCAATGGCCGCGCCCGGACGTGTCTGCGGCGGGGGGGCGGGGCCGAGCCTGCGCGCGGGCCCGTCCTGCCGCGCGATTGGTCACCGCGCGGCTCTCTTTTCTGCCTCGCGGGCCAACCGCGTTCGAAACTCCGGGGAAGCGCGCAACAGCTGCCCTTGGGCAAACACACCCTTCGGGAGCGCCGCCCCGCGGTCTGGTCTGCGCGGGGTGTGGTGTCGGGGGCGCGGGCCGGGGCCGGGGCCGGGGCGGGAGGCGGCCAGCTCTGCTTGGAGAGGCGTCGGCGAGGGGCCAGGCCGGGGGCACCCGCCCTGCAGCCCCGCCCGCGGCTGTTGGGCAGCCGTTCCCCGGCGCAGGGACTTTAAAGGGCTCGGGCCCCCGCCGCCGCTTGCCTCTGGTAGACACCCAAAGGTGCCTAGTGTCCTAGCCGACTCCCTTTGCCCAGCTCTTGGCTCCGCTGACCCTGTCCGTGTCCCCCAACTCAGTCTGCCCCCGCCCCCGGGCTGAGGTGGGGTCAGGTGGGATCGCCTTCCCGGGCTGGGTTTCTCCTGTACAGATGGGGTCTCCCATCCACAGGTAGGAAGTCGTCTCCGAAGCCCCCATGTGCCGCTCACAGTGCGGAGGGGACAAGAAGGCAGGCAAGGATCTGCTCCCACCCTCGAGACCCCCACCCCTTTCCGGGGCTGCTTTCACGCCGTCGCGGGGCCGGCCTGCGTCCCCGCTCCTGCGTGGAGTTTTGCGTTCATTCCGGACTCCTCTGTCTGCCGGCTCTGGCTCAGGAATCCCACCCCGCACGGGAGGGATGCTGGACGGCGAGCTTTGTCTGACACCCCCCTGGGAGCCGCTGGGGGCTCAGAAACCCCCAAGCTGCAAAGGATGGGGCGAGATGGAATGTCCAGCCTCATATTCACTAGCTAGGAAAGAAGTGACTGACTGTTCTTTGATGCGTTGCCCTGCCCAGCCTGACTCATGGTAAGCCTTCAGTAAGTACTTGTTCAATCAATGAATAAATATCCAGTAGTTTGGGTTAAAATTGATAATTAAATCGGAACATGCCTATATAATAGATGGCTGAGTAGTATGTGTGTGTGAGAGAGACGTACAAATAATACACAGCTATGGCTAAATTAATGTAGCCGCGACTGTTTGAAAACATTTAACCTATATAAGTAACTTCTAAGATACATTTCAAGCAATAAGAAGAAAACCTTGAATTGTAGGATTTCAGTCACACACAAAAGGGAGAAGTATAAATTCTTGCTTTTATTTTTTTTTAAGATTTTGAGAGAGAGCGTGAGCTTGAGTGGGGGCAGGGGCAGAGGGAGATGGAGAAGCAGGCTCCCTGCAGAGTAGGTGCTAGATCCCAGAACCCCAAGATGGTAAAGTGAGCCAAAGTCAGAAGCTTACTCCACTGAGCCACTCAGGCACTCCTAAATTCTTGCTTTTAGATATACACAATATCTCTTGCAAGATACACAAGAAACTGACACATCAGTTATTACCAGGGAAGTGTAATATGTGACTATGAAAAATAAGTGAAAAGATTTCAAGAGATACTTATAACTCTTTGTATTTTTTGCACTTTGAACCAAGTGAAAGTATCTTTTCAAAAAATAAAGTTGTATATAGTTACCATTTTTTGGAGGCCTACTATAATAGCATATGTCTACTGATACACATTTAATATGGTTGGGTGATGTACTTACATTCTACTACTCTCAACAATTCTGTGATGTTGAGATATTACTATTCCCATTTTACAGATGAGGAAACTTGTCCAAGGTCACATAACTCATAACTGATATATAGAAGCCAGGGCTTCTGGCCTCTGAAAATTACTGGTTTATACCTCATGGGGTCTGCTGAACAAAAGGCACTGAAAAATGGGGCCCCCACATTTCTGAGAACTTTCTCATATTTAAAACCTTCAAATTTTAGGGGTTAAATCCAACTTTAAACTTTAATAGTTGATGTGGAAAGCTGAAAGTTCATTTTTCATTTCAGTTAATTTAGTAAACTTTTTTAAACAATTTAATGCCAAATGACTGCACGATATACTTCTGGAAGGGAAATATAGCACATCCAATTTATACTTGAAAGATTAAAAAAAAGTGATATATCCATCATAGACACTCAAATCATAGGTTGAGTAACATCCAATAGATTAAGCACCAACCAATAGTTACTGTTTAACATGCCCCAGAGAGCAAGATAAATTATTCAGAACCAGGACACTGACTTTCTGTTTCTAAAAACTACTCTTCATCAACAGTAACCTGGCAACTCTACTTGTTCTCTGCACAAGAGAATGAAAGACATGCCAGGAATGTGTGAAGTGAACAGAGGGTGATTCCAGAAACAGAGCTGAGGTCATGCAAGATCTGCTTCTTTGGCTCCCTGTTCATGCAACTAGGAAGCTGAAGTGTGCAAGATCATATTTTTGATGTCTTTGTCCTGCCCAGACATCAACATCCCACAGTGTATATTAACTCTGAAGAATACTAAAGCCCATTTCAGGATACTTTTTATTATTATAGTAATCTTTCCAGTTGTTAAAAATATAGACATCTTCTGATAGAGATATTGTTTTTTAAAATTAATCTGAGTAAATTGTAAAGATTTGTTGGGCTTTATTCAGTGATTCATGAATCGGGCCCCATCCCATCTAGTAGATAGAAAGGAATTCCGAAGAGCTATACAAAAAGAAAGACTTTTATAGGTAGAAAGGGAAGTAATTAGCCAAGAGTGGATTGTTTGCAACAAGGTTACCTCCTGAGGGAACTGCAGGGGTCTGTATCAGGAGGGTTATCTCCCTAGAGATAAGGTAATTGTAGATGGACAGGTTTAAGATTTCCCTCCTAGGAAAGGTTGAAACTAATTAAGTTAGATATTAAATCTGTTTAGTGACATTGGGCTTAGCACAATTGACTCCATTTGGGGCCTGTTTTGTCTTAACAATAGCCCCCTTTTAATCATGCTTTCAGCCTAATGGAAAGATGTAATCAAAATGTAAGATATTAGTACCACTCCCAGAGACAACTCTGAGGTTCTGGCAGTGTTTGCCAGTGCTCTGTGATAGTCACAGGGCATGATGTCTTTTTGCTGAATCATTGTGGTATTCACACATCATCACTTCAGGTTCACATTGATTAATTTGGTCATTCTCTTTATTACATTCATTTCCTGAAGATCCAGTCTCAGATTATCTGCTTGGTGATTTGCGCTGTGAACATGTATTTAAAGCTTTTGAGAGAGAGAGACCCCTGGATGGCTTAGCGGTTGAGCATCTGCCTTTGGCTAAGGGCATGATCCCAGGGTCCTGGGATTGAGTCCCACATCGGGCTCCCTGTGTGGAACCTGCTTCCCCCTCTGCCTGTGTCTCTGCCTCTCTCTTGTGGAGGCCGAGAAAAATCAAGGCCATTCCACCTCGAGTTTAGCATTAGCACAAGTACAGCCATCTGAAGCCCCTGTGAATAGGAGCTGAACTTTATGGGAAAAACTGCAGAATGTCCTCAATGTCCTCGGCAGGTAATCCCATATCAGAAAGACAACAGACCCCACGGCAGTGGTGAAAAGTCCCATATTAGAATGAGAACAGAGCTCAATGCCCTTGAAAGCCCCATATCAGAATGTAAACAGAACTTGAGAAATTCCTCCACCCCTTCTGAAAATCCCCTAGACCAGCGTATAGACCCAGCTGTAATCCACTTCGGGGTCCAAGTCCCTGTTCCCCTGTGTCGGGTATACTTGGACCCAAGCTCGAGCTCGTAAATGAGCCCTCGTGTGTTTGCATCATTGTCGGCTCCTTGGTGGTTTCTCAGATTCGCAATCTTGGGCACATCTCTCTATGTCTCTCATGAATAAATAAATAATATATTAAAAAATGAATAAAGCTTTTGACAAAATATAGCACACAGGGAGACTATTCTGATTATTATGATAATAATGATAATAATGATAATTCCGGAGTGTACTATCTGGAGTGTACTTCAAAGCCATGGTCTCCAAGGCCCAAATCAATCAAAATCAAATAAGTCAGAGGAGCACCTGGGGAGCTCAGTCGGTTAAGCATCTGACTCTTGGTTTTAGCTCAGGGCTTGATCTCAGGGTCCTGAGATGGAGCCCCATGTAGGGCTCTCCTCTCAGCATGTAGTCCTCCCTCTCTCTCCCTCCCCTACTCTGCCCGCCCCCATTCACTCTTGCTCTTTCTCTCTCTCTCTCAAAAAAAAAAAAAAAAAAAAAAAAAAAGTCAAAGAAAGATCCCATTGAAGAAGTCACTTTCTTAAGCCAAGAGGCCTATTCAGTGATCTTATGTAGCTGAATCTCAACTTCCCTGGAGTGTCCATTCAAGTGCCACAAGTGATGTTGTCCACAGCACAAATACTTCATTTAGTTAAAAGATAATCAAAGGCTATGTTATTGTTAACAACAACTTTGGGAAAAAACAAACAAAACCTTGGCCAGAGAGTATAAGGGATTTTATCGGGCAGCTATTCCTTTAACAGTGGATTCTGAAATATTTTTAAGAGTTAAGGAGAGATCCCTGAACATGGACTCCTTTGAACTCACTCCTAGCCAGGAAAGTAAGTGAAATCTTGCCATAATAAGCAAATCCTGAATTGTGAATACCTCCTGGTATGTCTTTTCTAATTTGACAATGTAAATTCGGGAATTGACCAATGAGATGTCCCAATTTGTTTGTGAACATTTAGAGGAACAGTTAGACAACCTTGCCCACGGCACATTCCCAGTTGTGCACCCACATGGAAGCATTCACAGGCTCAAGGAAAATAACCATCACAGACAAGTACAAACCCTGTCAGGGAACAAACTGCTCCCACTAAGTTGAGATTGTTAATGGAATCGTTCATGGGGATTGTTGCATTTACCCATTCAAACCAGGGAGTCAGTTAGGTTTTTGGTGCATTTGAAAAGTAAATATCTTGGCCTGAAATAAAAAGTTGTTCTAAATTCCTTGCCAAGATGGGTGCTGATAGATCCTTTCACAATTGGGGGTAGGTCTGATATAGGATAACCATAAGAACATGGGAGTGCAAATGTACTATGATTTACAATGATATTTATGTCTAACTGTGGCAAGTACAGGGGCCCTTGGGTGGCTCAGTAGGTCAAACATCCAAGCCTTGATTTCAACTCAGATCACCATCTTGGCATTGTGAGTAAAGTCCTATGTCAGGCTCCACACTGGGCATGGAGCCTCCCTAAGATTCTCTGTCTCTGGGGCACCTGAGTGACTCAGTGGTTGAGTGGCTTCCTTCAGCTCAGGACCCTGGGCTCCCTGTAGAGAGACTGCTTCTTCCTCTGCCTGTGTGTCTCTGACTCTCTCTGTGTGTCTCTCATGAATAAATAAATCTTTAAAAGAAAATCCCTTCAGATTTTGTCCTATGTTTTTCTTCTTTCTCATTATGGAATAATGAATCATTTTACTTTCCTTACCTACCTTTTATACAAACTTGTTTCCTTTTACCCTAACTAGTTTAATTACATATACTGATTAGAGTTCTCAACTTGTAGTTGGGTTACCTGCCTGGCTCAGTGGTAAAACTTGCAACTCTTGATCTTAGGTTGTAAGTTCAAGTCCCATGTTGGGGGTAGAGATTGTTTTTAAAAAGAACTTAAAAATTCTTTTTAAAAAAGAGTTTTCTACCCTTAGAATCCTTAATTCCTAGTAAAAACAGAAGTAAGTAGTTGTGTACTGTCTTTACCTTAACATTCTGTGGGTTGGCAAATTTATAAGTACATTTTATAATTTCTAGAAGGATATTCTTCCTCACAGTAATATTTCCAATGTGGCACAAAACGGGTTTTCTAATACACCCAAATATGTTTAGTTCTTTTCTAAAAAGAAACCAAAATATGGATAAAACTATGTTCAGTGATTTATGTTTTAATATTTTATTTTATTTGCAAATGATTTGGATATTTAATCCATCATTTACTTTATTTCAGGATATCTTTAAGGTTTTAAGTAACCAACACAATTTTGGAAACTAAATACCTTAAAACATGATTATTGCTGAAGAGTTCACCTAGAAACACTTAGCTAACTACTCTATTTAAATCCTTTGTTCTTAACAGTTATGTTTAGACCACCTGTGAAAAGTTAAGAGAAGTCATCCATCATCCCAAAGTATTTTTCTTGCTGACAAATTTTTAAAGAGATAACATGAACTTAATTGGCCTTTACTAAATCGAGGCAGAATAAAATTACTATATTTAATGCTAATTACTCTAAAGACACATGCCTGTTTTAATTAAATCAACAAACTTGGGGCAGCCAGGTGGCTCAGCGGTTTAGCACCGCCTTCAGCCCAGGGCGTGATCCTAGAGACCTGGGTTCGAGTCCCATGTCGGGCTTCCTGCATGGAGTCTGCTTCTCCCTCTGCCCCCCCCCTCTGTTTCTCTCATGAATAAGGCATATAAAATCTTAAATAAAAATACATTAAGATGGACAAAAATATTTTTAAAAAATCAACAAACTTAAACTACTTTTATTTACTAATAATTAAGCCTAGATCACATAAAGTTGAAAAACATTTGAGTTAGTTTCTATATTTCTGAGAGTTTAGAGAATCCTTAATTTTCTTTAAGCTAATTAAATAGAATTCCTTTGCAAATTAATTGTGGCTCTATCATCTGGAGGTAGAAAAATACAACACATGAATATATCTGTATATACAGATACCCATAATCACAGACAGACACAAACTGAGACTTTTCTAAGTGGCTCCCATTCTAAACTTTAACCCATGAATCACTTACAATAATACAAAACCTACTGGTTACAAAAGAAGTTAGATCCAAATTATTTTTGGTAGATGGAATAAGTTAAGGTTACCTGCTTAGGTGGCTAAAGCTTTTTACTAATATTTGTGGAGAGGACTCCTAAGATTTTTTTATTTGCCTGAGTTTCAAATAACATTCCCCCTGCCTTTGTTTTATTTCTGATAAGAATTACTTCCTTACAGTTTGTATTTCAAAGAAATGACCTAGAAGGGTTCCTGAGAAGGCCAAGTAGACCATTTATGTCTCAAAGCTACTAGGAAAGAAAGCAAGTTCCTCTAAGAAGGACTTTTGTCTCCTAAAGCCAGAAATTTTACAATAATCAGAAGTTCGTTTGGTTTTGTGGAGGTTTGGGGATTGGTAGAAAGGATACGTAAAAGTAGAACTATTTCTGAAGCTGTTTTTCTAGTTTTACTAAGATTTTTAAAGATAAAGATGTTAGCTTTTAATTCCTTAAGAAATTGGGTTATATGGGCAGCCTGGGTGGCTCAGCCTTTACTAAGATTTTTAAAGATAAAGATGTTAGCTTTTTTTTTCCTTTTTTTTTATAATAAATTTCTTTTTTATTGGTGTTCAATTTACCAACATACAGAATAACACCCAGTGCTCATCCCGTCAAGTACCCCCCTCAGTTCCCTTCACCCATTCACCCCCACCAAGACGTTAGCTTTTAATTCCTTAAGAAATTGGGTTATATGGGCAGCCCAGGTGGCTCAGCAGTTTAGCGCCACCTTCAGCCCAGGGTATGATCCTGGAGTCCCCGGATGGAGTCCCACATCTGGCTTCTTGCATGGAGCCTGCTTCTCCCTCTACCTGTGTCTCTACCTCTCTTTCTCTGTGTGTCTCTCATGAATAAATAAAATATTTTTTAAAATTGGGTTATGATTTACATCATATCATGGGTTGATCTACCCATCCAACCACATTATCCTCACTTCTTTATAACAGGGAGAAGATTTTTATCTTAGATAGGAATGAGAATTCATGGATTTTGTGTTCTAGATCGAGAGCTGTGTGTCCTTGGGATGTTTTAATAAATCCTTTCACAAAGGCTTCAGAAGTAAAGTGTTATTTGCCACTGTGTAGTTTTAGCATAGTGAAGGCCCAAAAAAGGTCCTATCAGGCTCTTCCAATTTGGCAATTTCAGGCCACAAATCAACTTTGGAAAAATAATCCTTTCAACTATCTTGTCAGTTTTCAGTGGGGACAAGTAGTAAAGGAAGGGACGGTGTAAAAATTTATTTTCCTCTGCTGGGCACTGCAACAGATTCAGGAGAGCTAACTCTGGTAAGAATTTTTTGTTTTTATTTAAATTTCAAATAGTTAATATGCAGTGTAATATTAATTTCAGGTATACAATATAGTGAATCAGCACTTTCATACATCACCTGATATTTATCACAGCAGGTGCCCTCCTTAATCCCCAGCACCTATTTTATCTGTCCTCCCACCCACCTCCCCTCTGGTAACCAGCACCTTGTTCTCTATAGCTAAGAGTCTGTTTCTTGGTTTGTGTCTCTTTCTCCCCCGCCCCCTTGTTTTTTGTTTCTTAAATTCCACATGGGGGTGAAATCATATAGCATTTGTCTTTCCCTGAATGATTTATTTTGCTTAGCATCATATTCTCTTGCAAATGGTAAGAGATAATTCTTTTTTATGGCTGAGTAAAATTCCATTATAGATCTAATATATATTATATATAATATATATGTCACATCTTTATTTATTCATCAATTGATGGACACTTGCTCTGTTTCCATAATTTGGCTATTGTAAACAATGCTGCTATAAACATCAGGGTGTGTGTATCCCTTTGGATTGTTATTTTTGTAAATACCTCATAGTACGATTGCTGCATCATAAAGTAGTTGTATTTTTAATTTTTTGAGGAAACTCCATACTATTTTTCAGAGTGGCTGCACCAGTTTGCGTTCCTACCACCAGTGCAAGAAAGTTCCCTTTTCTCCTCATCTGCAACAACACCTGTTCTTTCTTGTGTTTTTTTTATTTTAGCTATTCTGAGAGGTGTAAGGTGGTATCTAATTGTGATTTTGATTTGTTTCCCTAATGATGAGTGATGTTGAGCATCTAGTCTATTTTCCATCACTATGTCTCCTTTGGAAAAATGTCTATTCATGTCTTTTGCTCATTTTTGAATTGAATTATTTGTTTTTCAGGTGTTGAGTTCTATAAGTTCTTTACATATTTTGGATACTAACCCTTTATTAGATATGTTGTTTACAAAATATCTTCTCCCATTCTGTAGGTTGCCTTTTGTTGTTTCCTTCTCTGTGCAGTTTTTATTTTGATGAAGTCCCAATAGGTTAATTTTTTTTGTTTCCGTTGCCTCAAGAGACATATCTAGAAAGAAGTTGCTCTGGCTAATATCAGAGGAATTACTCCCTGTTCTTTCTTCTAGGATTTTTGTGATTTTAGGTCTCACATATAGGTTTTAAATACATTTTAAGTTTATTTTTTGTATGATGAAAGAGAATGGTTCAGTTCCATTCCTTTGCATGTGGCTGTCCAGTTTTCCCCACACCATCTGTTGAAGAAACAGTCTTTTTCCCATTGGATATTAATTCCTGCTTTGTCAAAGATAAGTTGACCATATAATTTTGAGTTCATTTCTGGGTTTTATATTCTGTTCCATTGATATATGTGTCTATTTTTGTGCCAGTACCAAGATGTTTTAATTACTACAGCTTTGTAATATAACTTGAAGTCTAGAATTGCTTTCCTTTTTCAAGATTGCTTTGGCTATTTGGCTCTTTTGTGGTTCTATACAAATTTTAGTATTATTTGTTCTAGCTCTGTGAAAAATGCTATTGGTATTTTCATTGGGATTTCATTGGCATTGAATTTGTAGATTGCTTTGTGTAGAACAATAATTGTTCCTCTAATCCATGACCATGAAATGTCTTTCCATTTTTATGTGTGTCATCTTCAGTTTCTTTCCTCAATGAAAGAGGTCTTTCTTCTATTTGGTTAGGTTTATTCCTAGGTAATCTTATTATTTTTGGTGCAATTGTAAATAGGATCGATTCTTTAATTTCTCTTTTTGCTCCTTCATTATTGGTGTATAGAATTCAACAGATATCTGTACATTGATTTTGTATCCTGCAACTTTTTAAAGATTGTATGTATTTATTCATTAGAGAGAGAGGCAGAGACATAGGCAGAGGGAGAAGCAGGCTCCCTGTAGGGAGCCCAATGATGGGACTAGATCTAGGACCCCAGGATCACAACCTGAGCCAAAAGCAGATGCTCAACCACTGAGCTACCCTGATGCCCCCTGTATCCTGCAACTTTACTGAATTTCTTTATCAGTTCCAGCAATTTTTAGCAGTCTTTCAGCTCTTCTATATACAGTATCATGTTTTCTGCAAATACTGGAAGTTTTACTTCTTCCTTGCTAATTTGGATGACTTTTTTTCTTTTTGCTGTCTGATTGCTGTGACTAGGATTATTTGAGAATTTTTTTTTCTTTTTTTTTTTGCTTCTTGAGGTATGCCTGTATTGCTACATAACATCCCTTTGCTGCATCCCAAGATTTTGGACCATTATGTTTTCATTTTTTTGTTTCCAAGTGTTTTTTATTTCTTCTTTTATTTACAGGTTGACCCTTTCATTGTTTAGTAGCATGTAATTTACCCCCCATGTATTTCTGGTCTTTGTAGATTTTCTTGTGGTTGACTTCTAGTTTCATAGCATTATGGTCATGAAAATTGCATGGTATGAATTTGATATTTTTGAATTTGTTGAGGCTTCTTTTGTGGCCTAATATGTGATCTTTTCTGGAGGAATTTTCATGTACATTTGAAAAGAATGTGCATTCTGCTAATTTTGGATTGGATGTTCTGAATGTATTTTTTAAGTCCATCCAGTCCAGTGTGTCATTTAAAGCCATTGTTTCTTTGTTGATTTTCTGTTTAAATGATCTGTCCATTGAAGCAAGTAGGGTGTTAAAGTCCCCTGCTATTATTGTATTATTACCAATTAGTTTATTTATGTTTATTATTAACTGTTTTATGTATTTGAGTGCTCCCATGTTGGGTGCATAAATATTTACAATTATTACATCTTTTTGTTGGATTATCCCTTTTGTTATTATATTGTGTCCTTCTCTGTGTCTTGTTACAGTCTTTGTTTTAAAGTCTGTAGTTTGTCTGATATAAGTATTGCTACCGTGGCTTTTCTTTGAAAACCATTTGCATGATAAATGTTTCTCCATCCCCTCAGTCTCAATCTGCAAATGTCTTTAGGTCTAAAATCAGTTTCTTATAGGCAATCTATAGATGGGTCCTGGTTTTTTATCCATTCTGATACCCTATATCTTTTTATTGGAGCACTCAGTCCATTTACATTCAAAGTAATTATTGATATATATGTACTTATTGCCGTTTTATTACTTGTGGGTTTTTTTGGAGATATTTTCTGACCCTTATCTTTCTCTCTTTTATGGTTTGCTGGTTTCTTTAGTGATATATTTGGATTTATTTCTCTTTATTCTTTGTACATTTATTAGTAGTTTTGGATTTGTGGTTAGGTTTGTATATAACATCTGTGTATTAACTTGATGGTCTTTTATGTTTGAACCCATTCATTACTTCTATCTTCCCCATATTTTAGTTATATGTTGTCATATTTTATATCCATTTATTTTATGAGATCCTTCACTGATTTTTTAATAGAAATATTCATTTTTACCTGCTTTTGTGTTTACTACCTTCATACTGTCATTTTTGGTCTTTCTTTCCACTTACAAAGTCCCCTTTAGTATTTCTTACAGGGCTGATTTTGTGGTGATGTACTCCTTTAGTGTTTGTGAAACTCTTTATTTCTCCTTCTAATCTGAATGTTAGCCTTGGTGGATAGAGTATTTTTGGCTGCAGATTTTTCCCACTCAGTACTTTGAATATATCATGCCAGTCCCTTCTGCTTTGGAGAGTTTATGCTGAAAAATCTGCCGATAGCCTTGTGGGTTTTCCCTTATAACTGTCTTCTTTAGTCTTGCTACTTTCAAGATGTTTTTCTTTGTTGCTATATGTTTGCCTGTTTAATTATAATGTATCTTGGTGTGGATCTATTTTTTGTTGATTTTGTTGGGGGTTCTCTTTTTCTCCTGGATCTGGATATTATTTTCTTTCCCCAGATTAGGGAATTTTTCAGCTATTATTTCTTCAAATAAGTTTTCTGCCCCTTTTCCTCTCTCTTCTTCTGGGACCCCTATAATAGTAGGAATGTTACTATGATGGAGTCACTGAGTTCCCTAAGTCTATTCTTGTTTTGCATAATTCTTTCTCTATTTTGTTCAGCTTCATTGCTTTCCATTACTTTGTCTTCTAGGTCATGAATTCATTCCTCTTCTTCCAGCTTGATGTTTATTGTAACAAGAGTGTTTCTTAGCTCATTGATTGCACTCTTCATCTCTGACTTTTTCTTTTTTTAACTCTTTTATCTCTGTCATAGGGGTCTCACTGATTATCTTCTATTTTTTCTCAAGTCCAGTGAATATCCTTATGATCATTGCTTTACATTCTCCACCAGGCATGTTATTTATACTGTTTTTAGATTTCTGGCTGTGGCCTTATATTGTTCTTTGATTTGGGATATATTCCTCTGTCTTCTCATTTTGTCCAAGTCTTTGTATCTGTGTATTAGAAAAGCCAGTTATGTCTCCTGCTCTTGAAAGTAATGGCCTTACAAAGAAGTAGTCTGGGCCTGGCATATCAGGGAGTGTCTCTAGTGTGTGCTGCAGGCACTCTGCTGTTGTGCTCTGGCTGTTCTGTCCTTCAGACCAGACATGTGTAGTGCCTTCTGTGGGCATTGTTTAGTCTCTGGTCTGAATATGACAAGTTTTAACTAGCTGTGCTCTGGTCTTCTTGTGAAATGAGAATTGTCACCACCTTCTCCAGAACCAAGGCCATGCAAAACTCTGGTCAGGAGACATGATAGGGGCGGGGTTTTGTGCCAGTCTTCTAGTGAATAGGACCCCGGGATCTGGGACTGAGGTAAGCTTGACTGAGAAGGGCAGTTCCACAAGAGTGCAGGGTGTGGGGCTTAGTGTAAGCAGCTCAGGCTTTAAGCCTCTCTGGTTGCAAGGACTTACAAAATTCAGCCCCTCTTGCTTTCCAAGCCAGTAACTATGGGGAAACATCCTCCTTGTGTGTTCCCCTCTACGCTCCTCTCTCTCATCCTTCTTGGTGATTATGGCTCCCTCCCCTCCACGGTACCATGATCCATTTCTCCCCTGAACCATGTCTCTGCACTTCCTACCTTCTTTGATATGTTCTCTTCTCTAACTTTAGGTGTGGAGTTTGTTTTTCCAGGCTTCAGGTCAATTTCTGAAGGTATTTAGGATGATTTGATAGTTATCTAGTTGTTTTTGTGACACAAAGCAAGCCTAGGGTCCTCCTACACTGCCACGATCTTTTCCCCTCTCCTTCTGGTAAGAATTTTTACCGTTGATTGGCTTCTGCAAGTTTTCTGAGGATCTCATCTGCAGACTCTGGTGTCTATCAAAACTTGGCAGTTTTCCATTTAATTTTAATTTTAGTTTCTTCAGGCAGCCTAGGTGGCTCAGCGGTTAGTGCCGCCTTCAGCCCAGGGTGTGGCCCTGGAGACCTGGGATCGAGTCCCACGTCAGGCTCCCTGCACGGAATGGAGCCTGCTTCTCCCTCTGCCTGTGTCTCTGCCTCTCTCTCTATCTCTCTCTCTCTCTTTCATGAATAAATAAATAAAATCTTTTAAAAAAATAATAATAATTTTAGTTTCTTCCTGGCTGTTTAAAGGAATATCCTATCATTGTATCAGAAAATCCCTCAAGAGTACCATCAACCCTAGGAGGAGCTCTATGGGGGTACTCCTTCAAGGGTAGACACGGAGGCATCTGTAGGGCCATCAACTTGGTGAACTTTTGTTTATGATCTTGTGATGTCTTCAGAGTAGAAAGACAACTCAGATAGAATTACTACAATAAGTACTTTTTAAAAGGAAGAAAGAGGGGAATCATAGGAGTTAATGTCAGTATTTTTTATATCTTTAATTTTTCATTAACCATTTGTAATGAATCTATCAATAAAGCTATTTTGGAATGTTGGAAGCCTTTTGGAGACTTCTGAATGCCAGTTAAACTAAGTGTCCCATTCTATTTGTTTGACTTGAGTTCACTTGATTTGAAGTTCACTTTTAAATGAATGATCTTGTCTAACTAGATCATTTTCTCATACTGGCCACTGTAAATTTAGATTGAGGGGTGACAGTTTGGCAGGACCCTAGCTACAAATGGACGTTAACCCATAGTACTGTCCGGCCGTATATTGGGGCCCCCAACCTGAGAGTTACCAAGCCAAGTTCTCAGGACACAAATTTTAGTAAGACCTTGCCATTTGTGTAGACATCTACAGCTTCCAGGATCACAGTTCTTAGATATAAACAATTGTGCTAGAAAGTGACAAGCTCAACTCTTTGGAACTAAGGATCACATTTCTTTAGTTAAGCCTTACGTCCCACAGAGCCAAATTAATACCTAAGAGGAGCATGCCACTGTGTTGGGGATTGTGTGGTATTTTACAGTGTACCTCACTGCATGGAAATTTTCTTGAGATTGGCAGGTGACCTAGTATCGGTCTAACTCAATCTGTGACCAAGTTATCCTAACCCAGAAGTCTTTGAGTTAAGTGGTTAGCACTGAAACAGCTTTTAGGTCTTGACTCATGCCCACTAATTTTATTTACACAAAACAAGATAAACGTGTGCACATCAACATACCACAGTAACGAAAGAGATGTTACTATGGACTGGCTGACAGAGGCCTTGAGTGTATTAGCAATTGTCAACTGAAGAAAGTACTGAACCAGCAAACCCAAACAAATGGGGAGTACAAACTGAACCAGCAACAGTATCCTAATGTGGGATTGGGACTGAACCAAGAGCTGAAGGTTTCAATTAAATGGGGAACTGCAGACTTAACTAAAGGCTAGAGACTTGGGTTCCAGTTGGAACTATCTGCCAGCTCAGGCTGACATGCTGAGCCCTGAACAGGAAAGCCAATTAGATTGTGATCTTGACAGAAAGAAAGTGAAGTTCAGAATGGAGAGGAACTTACCCACGACCCTCAGAAATGACAAGAAAGAGAACACCAGGGGTGCCTAGTTGGCACAGTAGGTTAAGTATCTGACTCTTGGCTTCAGCGCAGGTCATGATCTCATGGGTCATGAGATGAGCCCCAAGTTGGGCTATACACTTAGTGCGGAGTCTGCTGGAGATTCTCTCTCTCCTTCTTCTGCCCGCCCCCCACCCCGCTCATGCTCTCACACACTCTCTTTCTAAAATAAATAGATAAATAAGATAGATAGATAGATAGATAGATAGATAGATAGATAGATAAAATCTATTTGAATTCTCTTCCTTTCTTTTTCTTTTTAAAGAGTTTGTTGTGTACCAGTGTCTGTGTTTCTCATTGTCCCTAAAGCCAACAGAAGTTTCTCTCAGATCCCACCACTGCCACCAATATTGTTAAACAAACAAATGAAATTCATCTGAGTAAATTTTAAAGACACCTTATTGGCTTTATTCAATGATTCATAAATCAGGCAGTATCCATCTAGCAAATAATAAGGGAGCTCCAAGGAGTTGTACAAAATGACTTATAGGCAGGGTGGGGGAAGTGGGGGAAGGACAAGAAAGTAGACAAGAATGGATTGTTTGTGACAAGCTTATCTTTCTTTAGAAGACAACAGCGGTCTGTCAGAAAGATTACCTTACTAGTGCTGACCAGGTAATTCCAGATTGACTAGTTTAAAATTCTACTCCCAGGAGAGGTTGAAACTATAATTAAGTTAGGCATTAAGTCTCAGTTTGATGGTGTGGGACTTAGAATAAGTGACTCTGTCTGAAGCTTTTTGTCTCTTTTTAACAATATATAGCTCAAACCCGACTCTTTTTAAAATGTATTTTAAAGTTTCAAGATAAATCAAAACCTGAGTAAGACAAAGCAAGATTTTCTCACTTTGAAAACGTATCAATAAGAGTATTTGAAGCTGCTTGATTGCTACAAAATCTAGTTAGTGTGGGAGACTGAGCATAACATAAATCCTTTTAAATGATGTCTTCACAAAGAAAAGTGCAAATAGAATAGCTTTGCAAATAGGGGTAGATGAAATAGGATAAAAATATCTGATCACTTGTTTTGAGAGTAACAGGAAGATATTTTACCATAAAAATTCTCCAAAATAATTTTCTCAATGTTTTGTTTGGCAACAGACTCAAATTTGAGTTCCAAAAAGTTATCTTACAAAGACAAATCTAAGGAGGAAATCATTTCCCACAATATTTCAAAGCAATTTTTAAGCACAAACCAGGTACATTTTTCATACAAAAGACCATTCCCCCCCAAAATTTTTAAGAACCTTGCCCATGAAAGTTTCAGCAAGTCAAGAGAGTAAGGAAATAATTTTTAGCATCAATTTGCCCTATATACTGTCACAAGTGCCCAAATACCTCCTAATAAGCAATGATAGTATTGCTGATATTCTTAGAAATAACTTTTGGTTTCAAATAGGAGATCTGATTTGGGTTGCAGGTAATAGTAAGCCTGTCAGACCAGGTCAGAGAACAAAGAAAATTATTAAAAGAAAACAAGTGTGTCTAGGGGCACCTGGGTGGCTCAGTGGTTGAGATTCTGCCTTCGGCTCAGGTCATGATACCCAGGGTCCTGGGATTGAGTCCTGCATTGGACTCCCCAAAGGGAGCCTGCTTCTCCCTCTGCCTGTGTCTCTGCTTTTCTCTGTGTGTCTCTCATTAATAAATAAATAAAATCTTAAAAAAAAAAAAGGAAAGAAAAAAGAAAGGTGTCTAATGGACTCCAAAGTCAGGGTTAGAACCTGGAATTGGCCAGCAGAACCTTCTGAAAACACATGGCCTCAGTTCCTCTCATTATAGATGTGCTTCATTCTTTTCTCTCTGTAGATACATTTCTACATGTTTTATGTGAGTGGGAAATAAACTCTGGTCTTGTTTAAGTCACTCTTATTTCTGAAATATATTACTAACAGCCCAAAGCAATTCTAACTGGTAGAATACTTACCTATATCCAAGTTAGATTTTGCCTGGATGGCATAAATGATAGGGTTTGCTGGTGTGGCATATGACCTGATGGCCACCAAAGATTTGTGCTTCCCTTCCACAGTGTGGAGTTTTGCTACAAAAGGATTACTCAGGTAGAGACTAATGTTTTGTTAGTCCTTACATCTGGGTAGGGCCATGTGACTTGTTCTCAGTAATAAAATGTGAGCAGAAGTGATGCGTGTTGTTTCCAGACCAGCAATGTTAAGAAGAGAATATGCCTAGCCCACAGTCTCTTGACTGTAAGCTAGATGCAGAAAATCAAGCCAAGAACACTGAAGCCCTAGGAGATAGCAGAGCCCCAATCAGGCTCTATCACTACAAAGATGGAAATTGCTAGCAATTAAGAATCTCATGAAACTTCACATGAGTGAGAAATAAGCATCTATCATGACTGAGCTTACATTTTTTGGTTCATTTGTTAGAGCAGCCAGATTTACCTTAACTAATACAGAAATTAGTATCAGAAATAGGATATTGATGTGACAAAAATCTAAAGTATATGAAGCTTGGTTAGTGATCAGGGGAAGCAGTCAAAAACTGAATATATTCAGATTTATTGTTTCATGCAGCCACAAGACATTTGGCAAAACTGATGGATTGGAAAGAAGACCAGAGTCTACAAGTCAGTAGCTTGAGTGGAAATGGTTAGTAAGAGTAGGCATGTTAGTGTATGCTAACATTTACTTTGCTTTTAGCAAGTTATCATAAATCATGGACATCTGGGAAGAACTGGCCAGCTTGCAAACAGAAAAATGGAAGGTAATGAGAATCCAAAGTTTTGGGACTTCTAAGGGTTGCAGAAAATGACTGCAGACCCCAACAGTAAGAGACCAGCCTGAAAGAGGTCTTAGATACCAAAACATATCTACACCAACAAGCCATCAAGAATGCGACATTTTCACCTACTGTTTCAAAAGGGCCTCAATGTAGTCCCCATTGAGAGAGCAATAGTGGGGAATCCCTGGGTGGCTCAGCAGTTTGGTGCCTGCCTTCAGCCCAGGCTGTGATTCTGGAGTCCCGGGATCGAGTCCCACATCGGGCTCCCTGCATGGAGCCTGCTTCTCCCTCTGCCTGTGTCTCTGCCTCTCTCTCTGTGTGTCTCTCATGAAGAAGAAAGAAAAGAAAAGAAAGAAAAGAAAAGAAAAGAAAGAAAGAAGAAAGAGAAAGAAAGAAAATCTTAAAGAAAAGCATTTCTCTTTTTTTAAAAAGAGCAATAGGGGACAAAGAAATAGAAAAGTAGATTTAGGCTTCAGAATTCTGCCTAAAGTGCAGTTATAAGCACATTGAACTGCCTGATTGCAAATAGATCAGAAGCCTACTAAGGGTCACAATGAAGTCATGACCACAAGTGTCACAGATTATGGCCAAAGGGAGTTCTTTCTAGACAGCATGCTTGGATCCGCTAAGTGAACTGCTCTCCCGCTCCTATCCATGCCTGTCCTACAGGATTTTGTCATTGCTATGGACAAATTGCTATGACTGCTGTGTTTCTCCATTTTTCTTGTCTAAATGGGCAAGATCCTATCCCTGTTTAACCATTATGTATTGTAGAACAAACAATTTTTTGGTTTATAAGGTGTAAACCATGGGGAGACACTTTTGGGTTTAGTAAAGAGGATTGTAAAGAGAATATAGTAAATTGGATAGGTCTTTGGAGGAGTTGAGTGTGCTCTATGTGTGGGAAATGGGTGCTCTTGGAGTTATGTTGGTTAAATGCTAGGCTAGAAAGAAGTGGATATATATCCACTAAGGTTCATTTTCTACAAAAATTATTTTTCAGTCAAAGGGATAAGATTTCCTAGTTCTCTATGTGTCTAGGTGGGGTCATGTGACAAGAAACTTTAGGGATAAGACCCAGCAACCTATAGTTTAGCAAAAACTCCAGGTGATTCTGGTGACTGCTCAAATGTGAGGGTCATTGCCTTAAGAGATAAAGGAGCTCAGTTTCTAAAAAGCTGGAGTCCTCTCCCCAAGGAGGAAAACCATACATTGATTAGGAACACTTATTTTGGACTTAACCTGAATGAAGAGTAAATTTTTTCATATTTGAGCAACATACATTTGGAATTTATCTGTTTCTAACAGCTTAATTCACTTGGAGAGATTGAAAAGGGGGGCTAATAACCCAAACCAACTACGTTCCACCTACCATGGACACTGAGAACTGAAACTACTTCACATACCTTCTTCTCTAACCTGTTTTTTTTATTCCTCTATCTTCATTACTTTTCTAGGAGTTTCTTTTTCCATCAAGCTTTGAGAGTTCATCACAGAACTTCCCAAAAGAAAGTCTCCAATGGAAGGCATCAACAGGCAGTTTGTGCCCTGCAATTCTTTGAAGCTCTAGCCTCAAAACCCATTCCTTATTGTTTCCACCAATCCTGTTTTGTCTAATCCTTACCCAATTCTAGTCAAATCTCTGCATTGATAGACTCACCTTAAGACAAACTTCAAATTCTCAATAAATTCTGACCTGACCTTACCCTCTTTGAGACATTGCCAAAGCTCTGTGGAGGTGTGCTTCTTACCAATCCAAGCAGTAAACTCAGCTTTATCTTATCAAAACTGTATTGCCCATATTTGAGAACCATCACTGGACAGGACTAACAGAATGCCACTGTATCCATGAGTTGCTTAGTAAATAGGGTAAGTAGAAATCATGTAAATTAAGAACATATACTAATTTATGTGCTTTTAACTAGAAGAATGAAATCATGACCTCTCCTCCTCCCTAGACAGAGTATGACCTTGGCCAAGAATTTAATCAAGAACTTATAAGTACTGATTTCACAGCTTCAGCTGAGTCTAAGACAGTTAAGGGAACAGCCAAGAAAACATACAGTTTATGAGCTAACAATAGGATTTCTTTGTTTTCCTAGAAGACCCGAGAGGTCATAATTTGAAAGCAGAGAGTGGAGAAGGGGGAGAGGGAAGAGAACCAATACTGCTTATATTATATTTGTGCAGTAAATAATGTACAAGACAGATTTTATTGATTGCAAATTATGAGTCAGCAGGAAAATACTTCTCTCCCTCCTCATGACTTTACTGCACGACTTCTGAGAATTAAAATTTGTCCTTGGGGGATGGTATGATAAACATGATGATATATTTGTGTATTTTATTCTGTAGTTAGCCTGGATAGGCCAGAGAATAAAAGTTATGTTCAACTTCCAGTGGAGGAGAGCTATCAAGAGAATTCAATTTTAAGTTACCCACAGCTACTCTGACACGTTTCCTGAGATTGGAACACCAGTCTTCCGTCACACCTATGCCCACCTGTTCTGACCTGTTCTGACACTTGAGAGGCCACCACCAACTTTGGTTCCTAGGCCCTCTTCTCTGGAGTATATAACTCCAACCTGGATGAAGTAACTCATACTTTTTTCTTTTTTTAAGATTTTATTTATTTATTCATGAGAGACAGAGAGAGAGAGAGAGAGAGGGGCAGAGATACAGGCAGTGGGAGAAGCAGGCTCCCTGTGAGGAGCCCAATGCATGACTCATCCCCAGGAGCATGATGTGGGACTCGATCCCGGGACTCCAGGATCACACCCTAGGCCGAAGGCAGGCACTAAACCACTGAGCCACCCAGGGATCAAGTAACTCGTACTTGAATACTTAGAGTCCTGAGAGAAGTGTGGATCTCCAGTAAGACTAATCCTTATGTGTTGGGACTAGAGTTTCCAGGAAAGTGGCAGGGGTTGGGGACATCTATGTATGACAGGATTTAGAAGGAGATACTTTCATAAGCCTAACGACAGAAGCAAGAGATTCAAACAGGAATGAGGAGTCCCTGTGGAGGGTTAACTCCTTCAGCACTTATATCCAGGACTTCAGGAATACTTTCAAATTTTTCCACCCGTGTGTGATAATCCAAATGTTTGATGAGCTTAGCGTATCCTCAGAGGCATGGGGCATAGTCATATGAAAAATACGGGACGAAGCAGAAAGGAAAGTCTGGCTGTCTCCTCTCTCATGATTCCTCGGCCTGTGTGGACAAAGCAGCATCCCATTCTAGAGCCCATGAATTCAGATGGTGACTGGCAGAAAAAAAAAAGCTGATGGGGGCAGGGAGCAGCAGCTGATGCGGGACAATTCAGGAGGACTTAAAAAATGAGCTCACCCCCCATAAATATATACTTACATACTTCAACTATGCATATGTATAACTTTGAATGTATAGTAGAAAAAACAGGGTAGTGAATTACATATTTTGATGAAGATCAAATGAGAGATTATCTCATTAAATTGGACATTATTTGTATATGATGATATTGAGAGCTCCACAAAGTCTATAAAAATTTTTATAAAATTATCCTTTTTACAAATCCATGGAGACTGAAAAGAAATTGGTGGTTGCCTTGGGCTAAAGGTAGAAATGAGATTGAATGCGATTAGGTAGAGGGGTCTTCTGTGGGTGAAGGGAAAGCTGTAAAATGAGATTGTGGTGACATATGCACAACTTCGTAAACTCATTAAACTGAATTGTACATTTACAATAGGATTTTGTAGAATGTAAATTATACTTTAATTTTTAACAAAACCCCAAATTGCCCTTTTCAGTTAAAAAGAATACTTACTTGGGGCACCTGGGTGGCTCAGTCAGTGAAACATCTGCCTTTGGCTCAGCTCGTGATCTCAGGGTCCCAGACTGAGTCCTGGCATTGGGCTCCCTGCTCAGTGGGGAGCCTGCTTCTCCCACTGCCTCTGCCTCTGCCTCTCCTCCAGCTTGTGTTCTCTTGCTCTCCAATAAATACATAATTTTTTTTTAAAAAGAATACTTACTTAAATCCTCATATTATCAAGAAATTCTCTAAAGAACCTGCATCCTAAGCACTGCTTGGCCTTTAATCAGAGAATAAATTAAGAAAAAAATAATTCCAGAGCATTCCATGTGAAGTGCCAAATTGATGACTTCACTGAAGATATAGTGCACATCAACTTTTTTTTTCACATCGACTTTTAAATTAGTTAACCAATTAATTAAATTACACCTACTTTTGCAATTGGTTATGAAATACCTACTAATGTAGAAAATTATTAACTGTATATGTACAATATGTTGTTAAAGTTCCTGTTATTATCTGTTATTATAATCATAACTGTTATTATCATTATGATTTTTTCATGCCTTGGAAAACACCTAACGCTAATGATACCTCTGTCTCAAAATTTTTCAAAGCAAATGATCTGAATTAATTCCTGTTTATATTGCCTGACCTGAATCCCCTGGCTAAAGCTGAGCAGAACTTGGAATTGGGTCTGAGAAAACCAGCCAGTTTGTGGGGAACTGGCATGTCAACAGGTACGTTGAGGGGCTGTGGGGCAGCAATCTGCCATGTGGATGGGGAAGTGAAGCAAGATAATGTAAGGGACGCTTGGGTGGCTCAGTGGTTGAGCGTCTGTCTTCGGCTCAGGTTATGATCCCGGGGTCCTGAGATCCAGTCCCACATCAGGCTCCCTATGGGGAGCCCGCTTCTCCCTCTGTGTCTCAGCCTTTCTCTGTGTCTCTTATGACCCACAGAGCCCATTCTGCCTGACCTCTCGATGACCCTTCAGCTCCCAGAGGCCTTTACCCTTTTCTGAGGCCCCACTGCATTTCTGCCCATGGTCTCCAGAAGACACCTGCTTTCTATTTTGTGTTACTTAACTAAGACAGACCATAATTAGATACACAGAAGCACAATTAGGAGGATAGTCCCCAAAATGGCAGCATTGGTTCCATCTGGGTAGCCAGATTGCCAGTGATGTTTATCTCCTCATGCTGGTATAAATAATTTTAAATTACCATTTTGTAATAAGATTACTTTTTTATTGCAGTAAAATAGATATAAC
Organism: Canis aureus; assembly: GCF_053574225.1. Lineage (NCBI taxonomy): Eukaryota > Metazoa > Chordata > Mammalia > Carnivora > Canidae > Canis > Canis aureus. Next base: position 70,979,779 of record NC_135611.1, on the reverse strand, counting down.
ATAAACTTTATTGATTTAACCGTGTGACAGTGAAAATTCAGTGGCATTTAGTACATTGGCAATGTCAGGCAATCATCACCACTCTCTAGCTCCAGAACATTTTCATCACTCCAAAAAGAAACCCTGCCCTCATGAAGCAGTGGCTCCTTCCTCCCTCTCTCCCCAGGCTGTGGCAACTACTAATCTTCTTTCTGTCTCTAAGGATTTGCCCATTTTTGAAAGTTACATTCTTTTTTTTTAACTTAACATGAGAAAAACAATAGCAGACCCCCTGATGGTCTGATGGTCTGATGGTCTGGGGCTCCCTTGCTAACCTGAACTGGAATGCCTCTGATATTCTGAAGCACTGCTGGGGAAATATCTGATCTATTACAACACTAAATTTATATTAGGCAATAAATTTCAAACTTTTCTAATTAAAAGTCATAAAGTGAATGAATATTACAAATAAGTTACCTGAAGCACTCATATATTCTTTCTTCTTTTTTTTTAAATAGGCTCCAACCAGCATGGAGTCTAATGCAGAGCTTGAATGCATGACCCTGAGATCAGAACCTGAGCTCAGATTGAGAGCCAGAGGCTTATCCGGGGGAGCCACCCAGCACCCCTAAGCACTGATATTTCCAAATGTGCACATGCTGAAGTAAGAAAAATTATCCCCTAAATATAACCTTCCTGACCCTTTTTGAATGATCCTTGTCCTTATTGCTAATATTTGTGTGGCTTTCATGGAGTATAAGTGGGATGATTCATAGGCTTAATGATACTGTCTTTTTTTTCTGTATCTGGACTTAAAAAAATACCTATGACAACATTTTTACTATTATTTGGAGGTTCTAAGAATTATCTCAAGTTTAGTAGAATATGTAGGGAAATATATAAATTTCAAGGGTAAAAAATAAAACTATTTTACGAAATTTACAAGAAGAGGCAAAACAAATCTTAAAAATAAAAAATAGGGCAGCCTGGGTGGCTCAGCAGTTTAGTGCCGCCTTCAGCCCAGGGCATGATCCTGGAGGCCCAGGATCGAGTCCCACATCGAGTCCCACGTCGGGCTCCCTGCATGGAGCCTGCCTGTTTCTCTACCTCTCTCTCTCTGTCTCTCATGAATAAATAAATACAATCTAAAAAAAAATTAAACCAAAGAACTTCATAAAGAGACATGTCAATGATCAAGACTCATTATATGACACTAATTCTTCTACTTAGTGAATGAATTAATGTAAGTAGACACTACCACTAATTTAACTTTGAAATATGGTGTTCATGCTTGAAACTCTCAAAACTCTGATTAGCTACATAAAGATGCAGTAAACAATTACTGGTTTTGAAAAAGATTCAGTAGCTATGCACATCAATTTATAATGACAAATCAGAAAATGCTGACTTAAGAATAATCCAGCTTTAAAAACATTAATAAATGAAGCTAATACTTTCCTCATGATTGTATAAGGAGTAAATGAGATGGAGTGTGAAATTTGGCACTCAGTGTATAGTTTTTAAAAATTAAATTGACTCTCTTTGCAAGTCATTTCTCCACATTCTCTTATAGCACTGATTACAGTTGGCCCTTGAACAATGTGGAGATTCAAAAACCTGCATATAACATTGGACTCCTTCAAAAGCTTAACTGCTATTAGCCTAAGGTTGGCCAGGAGCCTTACCAATAGTATAGTCAATTAATACATATTTTGTGTACTATGTGTATTAATATTGCATTCTTACAATAAAATAAGCTAGAGAAAGAAGTTATTAAGAAAATGATAAGAAAAAATACAGTACTGTATATACTGAAAAAAATGGGCACATAGGTGGACCCATGCCATTCAAACCTATGCTATCCTGGAGTCAACTATATAATACTCTTCAGTGAACACATGTGAATTCATTATATAAAGCATGCCACAAAGGTATGTATGTATGTCCCTAATTAGGAATGATTCTGGGCAGCCCGGGTGGCTCAGCAGTTTAGCGCTGCTTTCAGCCCATGGTGTGATCCTGGAGCCCCTGGATTGAGTCCCACTTCGGGCTCCCTGCATGGAGCCTGCTTCTCCCTCTGTCTGTGTCTCTGCCTCTCTCTCTCTCTGTCTGTCATGAATAAATAACTAAAATCTTTAAAAAAAAAAAAAAGAAAAAAATCTGAAATTTTAAAAAAGGAATGATTTTGATGTGTAAATAATTTTGCTGATCGTTTCTCTAAAAATATATCCTTTCACTTTTTTAAGTTTTTATTGTGGTAATATATATATAACATAAAATGTACAATTTTAATTATTTTTAGGTGTATAATTCAAGGGCATTAAGTATACTCACAATTTTGTGCAATCATCAATACTATTCACATCCAAAACTTTCTCATCAACCTAGACAGAAACTGTGAACACCATTTCCTCCTCCCTCAGCCCCTGGCAACCTTTATTCCACTTACCATCTTTAAGAATTTGCCTATTCTTGGGATGCCTGGGTGGCTCAGTGGTTGCAGGTCTGCCTTCAGCTCAGGGCGTGACCCTGGGGTTCGGGATTGAGTCCGAGTCCGGCATCGGGGTCCCTGCAGGGAGCTTGCTTCTCCCTCTGCCTGTGTCTCTGCCTCTCTCTCTGTGCCTCTCATGAATAAATAAATAAAATCTTAAAAAAAAGAATTTGCCTATTCTAGATATATTCTCATATAAGCAGAATCAACCTTTTATTTGCTTTCAACTAGAAGAGGAAAAAAATAGCAACTGTCTTCAACTTTGACTCCACTTTCCTCCATATTCAATGAATGGCCAAATCCTATCTCCAGAATGTCTTCTGAATTTATTCCCTCCTTTCCATTCCCGCTGCCACTGCCCTAGTTCAGACTTTGCTTGTTTATTCTCACCCTGTTATAAAGCCCTCCTCCCCGGGGGGTGGGGGTGAATGGGTGACAGGCACTGAGGGGGGCACTTGACGGGATGAGCACTGGGTGTTATTCTGTATGTTGGCAAATTGAACACCAATAAAAAATAAATTTATTATAAAAATAAAATAAAATAAAATTCTAAAAAAAAAAAAAACCCTCCTCCCTGGACCCCCTTCCGTCAGTCTCCCTCCCCTGGTCCTATTCAATTTCCTGGAAGTGAGCTTCCTTAAGTATGAAACCAACAGCTAAGGATATTTATATCTTTGGGTCCCCAGCACTTTGCATTGTGTCTAGTACACAGCAGGTTCTCAACCAAAGTTTATTCAATCAAATGAAGCCAAGTTGAGTAAACTAATTGCCCTTGAGGAGATGACAGTCTAGTAGGGAAGACCAAATAACAATAACTGAAATCCAACGTGATTGCCCAAAATTAAAGACTGGTGTGAACTGTACTAGAGCAGATAACGGATTGATTAATTACACTTATAAAGATGGGCATCCAGAAATCCTCAAAGATAAAAGGACATATTAGCTGTTACTGGAAGGATATTATAGAATGTAGTTGTATATTTAGGGTTATTCCTGCCCAACTGCATTCTCAGTAGATTGCAAACTCTTTGAGGATTTTTTGTGCCGATTACAAATACAATTACTTATAACTTTAAAGTTTTGGGATTTTTGTTTACTGCCTTCCTCCCAGATGGTAAACTCCATAAGGGTGGAAAACGTATCTTAGGTACTATTGTCATCCCAGTGCCTGGCACATAGTAAGTGCTTGGTCAGTATTTACTGAATAAATAAATGAATTTTGTAAGCCTTGCAGAAACTAGCAAGTGCTTTTTGTAATCTCATCTTCTGTTGCAGGCCTTTCTGATGCTTGAGAGGTAAATTAAATTGCTTTGGTCCTCCAATTTCACACGTGGTAGGAGTTGACAATCTTCCCAGAGTTCCTGAGATTGAGGCAGACTCCCCCTTCTCTTAGCTCTCTCTGTTTCCCATATTCTGACTTCCTCATGTGCAACATCCACTGGCCCATGCTAATGTACACCTCTACCCCTTTTTCAGTGTATCACAACTCAAAAATTACACAGTAGTATGGATACCAGAGCTGGGGGAAGGGAGAATGGGAAGTTATCATTGAATTGGTACAGAACTATCCATTGGGATAGTGGGATTTGCATTGAGATAATGGAAGAGTTTAGCAGACAGTGGGGGGAGAGCTGCGCAATGTCCCAATATTAGCTGTCTCCCTAGAAGGGATTCTGGAGCCACATGAAGTAATATCATTTTCTTCCTTTAAAAAATTATTGATGTATATAGTTCACATGCAGTGTTATGCTATACTATCTGAACAGTGTACAACACAGTAATACACTATTCTATACATTACTCAATGCTCACCATCTGTAACCATGTAAATAATAACATTTTCTTCAATTGGTTACATCGTACATACTACTTTGAATTTTTTTTTTAAAGATTTCATTTATTTGAGAGAGAGAGAGAGAGCGAGAGAGAGCAAGAATGGGGACAGAGGGAGAAGCAGGCTCCCTCCTAGGAGGAACCTTGACATGGGGCTCGATCTCAGAACCCTGGGATCATAACCTGAGCCAAAGGCAGACACTTAACCAACTGAGCCACGCAGGCACCCCTAATTTGTTTTGTTTTGTTTTTTGATATTTTACTTGCTTTGTTGTTTCCTATGTTGCTATTGTTTTTTTACCAACAATATTTTTTTTTCAAAATCAACTTTAATGAAATAAACTTGCATACAATAAAATTCAGATTTGTGACTTTTGACAACAGTATACACCTGCCTAAATGCCATCCCAGTGAACACAGCACATTTCCATCCATCTAGAAAGTTCTCTTGTGCCCCTTTGCTGAAGAGTTTCTAAATTCAAAGTAGTACAAGAGTAAAATGTGTACTGCTTTGAATTTAGAAACTCTCTAGCTAAAGAGAAAAGATCCCAAAGATTTCTTCCCAACACTTTTTGCCCTATCTTCAGCAATTCCCAAGCTTTCAATCTCCAGAGAACACTCTGCTTAGAAGATTTGGAGAGTGTTTGACCAGCTACCTTTGTGCCACATGGCTGACTTGCAGCAACAGGTAGGAAAATGATCTAACATACCCCAGTAGCAAAAACAAAAAACAAAACAAAACAAAACAAAAAAACCACAACAAAAAAACCAAAGCAAAATAGAAGGAAGAAGGGAGGAAAAGGAGAGAAAGAAAATAAATAAATAAATAAATAAATAAATAAATAAATAAATAAATAAATAAATAATAACGTGGTTTAGAAAGGACAATGCAAATTAGTTATTAATAATACATCCAAATATTTTCTCCTAAAGCCTAACTCCAATGAAGCATCATATTTTCTGCAATTAACATCACCTTAACATTGGGCGTTTTGTTTCCTGTAAGCAAGGATATATATCAATATCGTCAGAATAATACAAAATGTAGCTTCATGTAATAATCATGAATTAATAAATGTAATAATATTCATATTCACATTATGTAGTGGAAATTTAAACTAACTTAGTATTATCATGATAGCCTTAATGAAAATTACTTTGACAAAGAATTTCTCAGCCCCGGTGGCCCAGCGGATTCGCGCCGCTTTCAGCCTGGGGTGTGATCCTGGAGACCTGGATCAAGTCCCGTGTCGGACTGCCTGCATGGAGCCTGCTTCTCCCTCTGCCTGTGTCTCTGCCTCTCTCTCTCTCTCTCTCTCTCTCTCTCTCTCTGTGTGTGTGTGTCTCTCATGAATAAATAAATAAAATCTTAAAAAAAAGAATTTCTCTATTAGAATCCTAGAAAACTCAATGCCATTCTGGAAGTGTCCAATTGTGATGAACATTTTAATAAAGTAAAAATGCCTTTAGCCATAAATAAAGGATTAATCTGTATATCCAAACTGATGCTTTGATGAAAATATTTCAGATATAGTTTGAGATCTAGTTATATCGACCTATCAATCTGATTCTTATATATGTACAGTATATGTAGTCTTATGTTATCAGTGCCCTGCTCATATCCTCTCACATTTATCTTTTCAGCACATACTTTTGCTGGACTTCCAGCTGCTAGAACCTGCAGCTCTTTGGGAACTTATTCTCATCCCCGGAATCCCCATTTTATGTTAAGGCGGTGCATCAGAAGTGCTGGGGAATTAATACCACTGCCTCCTCCCAGCACCTCTCCAACAATGGAAACAGTTGGTGTATACATACTCAGCTCCTCTCGAGTGTGATGGGTCAGGTGCATGATCTGCACTCGCTCCCAGCATTTCCCCAGTGAAATTCACTTTCAGTTGCCCAACAGTGGTAATTTGCTTGCTTGAAAAGGCAGACTTTACCAACTGCTTTCCCTTCCTTGTTTCACTTCCCTACCCTCCAGCCAGGGGTTTCCTCTCTCCCAAAAAAAACTTACTGTCCTCAGATCCTTGTCTCAGAATCTGCTCTGGCAAACCAGAAATGATAAGCTGCGATGTCATTTATTTAGATGTATACATATGCATAGGAGATAATGAGGAAGATTGTGTATTGAGGGGATGGAGTTAGGATATAGATTTCCTTCTTTTTGCTTATCTCTATTTTCCAATTTTTCTTTAATGATCACATTATTCATATCACTTATTTGTTATTGATATAAAATTTACACAACATAAAATATATCATTTTAACCATTTGAAAATACACAATTCAGGATTTTTAGTAGATTCACAGCATTGTGCAGCCAGTGCCATTATCTATGTTCAGAACATTTCCATCACCCCAAAGGAAACCCCACAGATTCCAATTCTCTTCCCCAATCCCTTGGAAATCACTAATCTACCTACTCTATAGATTTGCCTATTCTGGGTACTTTGTATCAACGGAATCATACTACATGTGACTATGTGTCTGACTTCTTTCACTTGGCATGTTTTCAAGGCTCATCCATTTATCAGTTTATGAATATTTGGGTTATTTCCACTTTTTGGCTATTATTAATAATGCTGCTGCATGTATAAATTTTGTGTCTATACATGTTTTCAATTCTCTTGGATATATACCTAACAGCGGAACTGCTGGTTCATGTGATAACTCTATATTTAACTTTTTGAAGAACTGCCAAATACCCTCAGTGGCTACACCATTTTACATTCCCACTAACAACGTATGAAGTCCAATTTCTTCACTTCCTGAAAACACACATGTTATTTTCCTTTAAAATTCATAGCCATTTTAGTGGGTGTGATATGCTATCTCATTGTGGTTTTCATTTGTATTTGCCTAATGATTAATGATATTAACCATCTTTTTATGTGCTTATTGCCCACTTGTGTTTCTTCTTAAAAGAAATGTCTATTGAAATACTTTTCCTAGGGGCACCTGGGTGGCTCAGTCAGTTAAGCACCTGCCTTTAGCTCAGGTCATAATCCCAAGATCCTGGGATTGAGCCCCACATAGGGCTCCCTGCTCAGCAGGGAGCCTTCTTCTCCCTCTTTACCCCTGATCATGCACTCTCTCTTTCTCTCTCTTTTTCACATAAATACATAATATCTTTTTAAAAAAGAAATACTTTCCCTAGTTTTAATTGTGTTATCTTTTTACGAGTGAGTTGTTAAGAGTTCTTTATATATTCTGAATACTAGACTTCTCAGCTATAGGACTGGCCAATATTTTCTCCCATTCTGTGCATCCTTTGACTCTCCTTATAGGATCTTTTTTTTTCTTGGGGGGGTCTTTTAATTTTGATGAATTCAATTTTTTCCTTGTTCCTTTGATGTTATATTCAAGAAACTACTCATTAAACAGTTTCATATCATTTTTTAAGTATTTTACATGCCTAGTTCTTAGATCTTGATTTAATTTCTTTTATTTTTTTATTTATTTATGATAGAGAGAGAGAGAGAGAGAGGCAGAGACACAGGCAGAGAGAGAAGCAGGCTCCATGCACCGGGAGCCCGACGTGGGATTCGATCCCGGGTCTCCAGGATCACGCCCTGGGCCAAAGGCAGGCGCTAAATTGCTGCGCCACCCAGGGATCCCTAGATCTTGGTTTCTAATAAAAATCATCAATATTAAGAACCAAGGTTCCTTGGAGAAATGGCTGATACTATGAAATACTGAAGATGATCCTGAAGCTTCTTGTAGTGCCAAAAAATAAGAAAAGTGCTAAAAAAAATCGATCAATCAAAAAACAAAAAAGCCCTACATTGATATGAGTATGACAAAGGGACAGAAGAGTAAATGGAAAGAGCTTTCAATTGTCAAAACTGGAGTGATTTGAGCAATACCATATGGTATAGGATTATAACATATAGTATAAAATAAATATCCATGCGTCCATATTATATGAATAAATGATTGATTAAATTAATAATGGGGGAGAAGAGAGAAATCTCCAATGCAGAAGAATTCCAAATAAGAATATAGTATGGAAAGAGGGGGTCAAAAAGTAACTTTACATTGGGGAAACACTACTTAAGCCAGGGAATAAAGGTCAATAGCAGCAATAATAAATCATGTTGATAGTATGTATCCTGATGATGTGATGAAAATGGTACTTTGCCTCTGTGATCTTCTTCCCACAAATCCACATCCCTAGTCTAACCATGGGAAAAATATCAGACAAATTCCAACAGAAGGACATCCTATATCTCCCAAATTCCTCAAAAATGCCACTGTCATAAATAAAAAATCAAATCTGAGAAATAGCACAGCCAAGAAGAACCAAGTTTCCTTGACATAGCAATTAAGTGTAATATAGTATCCTGGTAGAATCTTGGAAAGAAAAGGACATTATGTAAAAACTAAGGAAATTTGAATACACTATATACTTTAGTCAATAATAATGTATCAATACTAGTTTATTAATTGTAATAAACATACCATACTTACATAAGATGTTAATGATAGGGAGAATTGTTTGCAGGGAACATTTGGGAACTCTGTACTATCTGCTTACTTTTCGAATAAATGTAAACTGCTCTAAAAATTAAAATCTATAAAAAATACTATTTATAACGGCATCAGAAATAGAAATAATTAGGGTTAAATTTGACAAAACGTGTGAAAGACCTATACACTGATAACTACAATATACTATTTATTAACATTTCATAATTTTGAAATTAAAAAAAATCTTTAAAAATAAGAAATGGAGAGATACACTGAGAAAAACAAAACAATGTTTCATGTTTATTTCAGGCAGTTTTCAAGTAATCAAATTTTATCTAAGACATAAGAATTGTTTTTCAAGTATCAAAAAGAATTGTTTTTCAAAAAAAAAAAAAGAATTGTTTTTCAAGTATCGAAATGAAAGGGTGGGAGGTAAAGAGAATATTGATCTACATATAATTACTTTGTGGATTTATTCAATAAAAGTCTCTAAAAAGTTATTAAAAATAGAAACAACAGATTGTGATTATTTTATTTTCCCAAGATACTGGTATTAATACTTTTTTGGGACCTACCAAAAAAAGTAATGCCAATGGAGTGTTTGTCAAAAATATTTACTGGTAATATTTTAATGCTATGACTGCCAGAGGTGACATGTGCAATGTAATAGTTGAGGCAAACAATAGACTATCAGAAAAGCTTGACAGGAAAAGATGAAAAATGAAATATCCATTCAGACTTTGAAAAGCTCTGATATCTTTTTGGAACCTAAGAGGTCAGACAAATGTGTGAAACTTTGCACTTGGTCAGGAAAGACCTGAGTTTTCACCTCTGGCTAATCTTGAGGTTCCTCATAAGCAGAGAGTGAAGGCTAAGGCAGAGTAGTAAACTTTGCAGCTTAGTGTTGAACTGTGTGCCAATAAACACTGTCTCCTTAGGAAAGACTGTAAATACATTGGTTCCAGGCATTGAAGAGCATCTCTGTGCAATCACTAGTTGACCACTAGGCTAACAAAGCAGAGAGGTTAGCATGGACATGCAACAAAGTATAGCATTTTATACTTTGATTTTATAGCATTCATTCAGGAACCTCATTAACAACTAAAATAAGTAGCAGCATCCAAAGCTGGGGACAGATCCAGTTTTCAGAGTTGCCACACTATGCTATTTAAAATGTCCAGTTTTGGGGGCTCTTGGGTGGCTCAGTCAGTTAACATGTTCAAAAAATGTTCAAAAAGCCTAAGGATATGTCTAAAAAACTAAAGGAAAGTATAAGAATGATGTCTCACCACGTAGTAAATAAAAAAAGATGGAAATTATAAGAAGGAACAAAATAGAAAGTCTAGAGCTGAAGGTACAATAACAGAAATTAAAATTTTACTAGTGGTTCAGTGTTAGATAGGAGCTGGCAGAAAAAGAATCCATGAACTTGCAGATAAGTCACTTGAGATTATCCAGTCTAAGAAACAGAAAGGAAAAAATAAACAGAAAGAAAATTAAACAGAGCCTAAGAAACCTGCGAGACATCATCAAGCATAGTGACGTGTGCATAGTGGGAGTTCCAGAAAAAGAGGAATATAAAACTGTTCAGAAAGAATATTTAAAGAAAGAATGACCAAATTTGCTTAAAAACATAAATACAAGAAAATCAATGAACTACAATTAAGAGAAACTCAAATAAGGCTGGTCAGAGTATAATGAATTATTTCAATTGATTATTCAAAGTTATACACGAAATAGCCCCTTTCCTAGATATAATTGCACAGAGTCTTGAAATTATAAATGAATCACATGGTAACCACAAACCCAAACAAAACCTATAATAGAGAAAGGAAGTCAAACATAATACTAGAGAAACTCATCACAAAGAAAGAGAGCAAGAGAAAAAGGAACAGAGAAGAAATTAAAAGAAAAACAACCAGAAGATAATGAACAAAATGGCAATGAGTACATAACTATCAATAATGACTTTAAAGTTAAATGGCCTAAATGCTCCAATCAAGACATAGATTGCCTGAATGGATTTAAAAAACAAGACCGGGGATGCCTGGATGGCTCAGCGGTTGGGCGTCTGCCTTAGGCTCAGGGCGTGATCCCAGGATCCAGGATTGAGTCCCACATCAGGCTCCTTGTGGGAAGCCTGCTTCTCCCTCTGCCTGTGTCTCTGCCTCTCTCCCTGTGTCTCTCATGAATAAATAAATAAAATCTTAAAAAAAAACAAGACCCATCTAAATGCTGCTTATAAGAGCTCTCACCTCTAGCCATCCAAGATGCTAAAAGAAAGAAGGATAAAGGGAAGAAGGTGGCCCCAACCCTGCTGTTGTAAAGAAGCAGGAGGCCAAGAAGGTGGTCAATCCCGTTTGTGAAAAGACCCAAGAATTTTGGCATTGGACAAGCCATCCAACCCAAACGGGAACTCACCCACCTTGTCAAATGGCCCCACTACATCCAGCTGCAAAATAAAAGGGCTATTTTCTATAAATGTCTAAAAGTGCTTCCCAAAATTAGCCAGTTCACCCGGGCCTTGGACTGCCAAACAGCTACTCAACTGCTTAAGCTGGCCTAAAAATACAGACCAGAGACAAAGCAAGAGAAGATGCAGATTGATGGTCTGGGCTGAGAAGAAGGGAATGTCCCCACTAAGAGGCCAACTCTCCTTCAAGCTGGGGTTAATACTGTCATCACCTTAGTAGATGAGAAGGCTCAGCTGGTAATGATTGCACATGATGTGGATCCATTGAGCTGGTTGCCCTGCGTTGTAGGATGGGGGTTCCTTACTCATTATCAAGGAGAAGGCAAGGCTTGATCCACAGGAAGACCTTCACCATTGTGCCTTCACACAGCTTGACTTGGAAGACAAAGGAGCTCTGGCTAAACTGGTGGAATCTATCAAGACCATTTACAATGACAGATATGAAGAGATCTGCTGTCACTCAGGAAGCAACACTCTGGATTCAAATCAGTGGATCACATTGCCAAGTCGGAAAAGGTAAAGGCTAAAGAACTGGCCACCATACTGAACTAAGTATATGCTGTTAAATTTTCTGTATATAAAAGTAATAAAAAATTCTCTTTCAGCCAATGTCAGATGCATACATACATATGTACATACATACTGCCTACAAGAGACTCTCCTCAGACCTAATGATACATGCAGACTGAAAGTGAAAGGATGAAAAAAAAAAACATTACCATGCAATGGAAGCAAAGAAATATCCAGGGTAGCAATACTTATATCAGACAAAATAGATTTCAAAGCAAAGACTGTAACAATAGACAAACAAGGACATTACATAATGATATAGGAATCAATCTAATAAGAAGAGATAGCAATTGGAAATATCTACATTGGGTGCACCCAACATCTTTGTTTAGATGTATTTAGAACCTAAATACACAAAGCAAGTATTAACAAAAATAAAAAGAGAAATTGATGGTAATACAATAATTGTAGGATTTTAATACCCCACTTACATCAATAGATAGATCATTCAGGCAGTAAATCAATAAGAAAACAATGTCTGAATGACATATTTGACTGGATGGGTATAAGAGACCAGATGGACATATATACAACATTCCATCCAAAATCAACAGAATCAGCACATTCTTTTTAAGTGCACATGAACATTTTCTAGAATAAGTTACATGTTAGGCCACAAAACAAGTCTCAATAAATTTAAGGGGACTTCAGTCATACCATGCATCTTTTCCAACACAGCTATATGAAACTAGAAATCACAAGAAAAAAAAAGGAGAAAACACAAACAAACATGTAGAGGCCAAACAACATTATACCAAGTAACCAATAGGTCAATGAAGAAAAAAAAAATTAAGAAATAAAAAAATACATGGAGACAAATGAAAATGAAACCACAATGTCCAAAATCTTTGGGATGCAGTGAAAGTAGTTCTAAGAGGGAAATATACAGTGATACAGGTCTATCTCAACAAACAAGAAAAAGCTCAAAGAAGAAATCTAATATTACACTAAAAAGAAAAAGAGAATGAAAAACAAAGCCCAGGGTGATGAGAAGGAAGGAAGTAAAGATCAGAGCAGAAATAAATGACATAGAGGTGAAGACGGAAGGAGATGGAGATGGAGATGGAGAAGGAGAAGGAAAAAAGAAAGAAAAGGAAAGAAGAAAGAAAGAAAGAAAGAAAGAAAGAAAGAAAGAAAGAAAGAAAGAAAGAAAGAAAGAAAGAAAGAAAGAAAAAAGAAAAAAGAAAAGAAAGAAGGAAGGAAGGAAGGAAGGAAAGAAAGAAAGAAAGAAAGAAAGAAAGAAAGAAAGAAAGAAACCAAGAACTATTCCTTAGAAAAAATAAACAAAATTGATAAACCCTTAGCCTTAACTGGACTCATGAAATAAAAAGGAAGGATCCAAATAACCAGAAATGAGCAAGGAAAAGTCACAACTGACACTACAGGAATACAAAGGATTATGAGATTGCTATGAAAAATTATACACCAAGAAATTGGACAGCCTAGAAGAAATGGATAGATTCCTGGAAACACAAAATCTTCCAAAACTGAATCAGGAATAAATAGAATATCAAAACAGACCAATTACCAGGAACAAAACTGAGTCAATAATCAATTATTGGCATGCCTAGCTGGCTCAGTCAGAAAAGTAGGCTTCTCCACAATCTCAGAGTTGTGAGTTTAAGCCCCATGTTGGGTGTAGAGATTAATTAAATAAATAAATCTAAAAGCAATCAATTAACTACCAATAAAATAAAATCCAGGACCAGATGGATTCACAGGCAAATTCTACCAAACATGTCAATGAGAGTTAATACTTATTCTCTTCAAACTATTCCGAAAAATAGAAGAAGGAAATCATCCAAATATATTCTACAAGGCCAGCAATCCTTCATACCAAAACCAGATGAAGACACTACACAAAAAAGAAAACTATAGACCAATATCCCTGATGGACAGAGATGCAAAAGTCCTTAACAAAATATTAGCAAACTGCATTCAACAACACATTTAAAGAATCATTCGCCATGATCAACTGGGAATTATACCAGGGATGTAAGAACAGTTCAATATTCACAAATAAGTCAACATGATACAGCACAACAACAAAACAAAGGATAAAAATCAAATTATTAAAAAAAATCAAATTATTATCTCAATAGATGCAGAAAAGACATGATAAAATTCAGGGTTAATTCATTATAAAAATTCTCAACAGAGTGAATTTAGAAGGAATATACCTCAACAAAATAAAGGCCATATATGAAAAATCCACAGTTAACATCATACTTAAAGGTGAAAAACACAGCTTTCCCTCTGAGATCAGGAACAAGACAAACATATCTATTCTCACCACTTTTATTCATCATAGTATTGGCAGTCTTAGCCACAGCAATCAGACAAGAAAGAGTCATATATATTGGTGAGGAAAAAGTTGTAATGTTACTATTTGCAGATGAGATGATACTATACATTTAAAAAACTAATCACAAAAATTTTTTTTAAAAATTAAAAAGAATAATCACTCCACCAAAAAAAAAAGAAGTAACAAATGAATTCAGTAAAGCTCCAGGATACAAAATTAATACCCAGAAATTAGTAGTGTTCCCAAACACTAATTTGAAGTAATGGGGAAATTAAGAAAACAATGCTATTTACAATTGCACCAAAAGAATAAAATACCTAGGAATAAACTTAACCAAGGGGGTGAAAGACCTATACTCTGAAAACTATAAAATATTGATAAAAAAATTAAAGATGACACAAACAAATGGAAAGATATTCCACGTTCATGGATTGGAAGAATTGTTAAAATGCCCACACTACCCAGAGCAATCTACAGTTTCAACGCAATCCTTATTGAAATATCAACAGCATTTTTCACAGAACTAGAACAAATAATATTAAAATTTGCATGGGATCACAAAAGACCCTGAATAGTCAAAGCAATCATGAGAAAGAAGAACAAAGCTGGAGGTATCACAATTCCATATTTCAAGATATACTACAAAGCTATAATATTCAAAATAGTACAGTATTAATACAAGAAAATAGATACATAGATCAATAGAACTGAACAGATCCCAGAAATAAACCCATATTTAATGGTCAATTAATCTATGAAAAAGGAGGGATCCCTGGGTGGCGCAGCGGTTTGGCGCCTGCCTTTGGCCCAAGGGCGCGATCCTGGAGACCCGGGATCGAATCCCACATCAGGCTCCCGGTGCATGGAGCCTGCTTCTCCTTCTGCCTGTGTCTCTGCCTCTCTCTCTCTCTCTGTGACTATCATAAATAAATAAAAATTTAAAAAAATTTTAAAAAATCTATGAAAAAGGAGGCAAGACTATACAATGGGGAAAAGGCAGTCTCTTCAATAAATTGTGCAGGGAAAACTGGACAGCTACAAACAAAAAAATAAAACTGGATGACTTTCTCACACCAAAATACACAGAATACCCCCCCCAAAAAAAAAACCCTCAAAATAAATTAAAGACCTAACTGTGAGACCTGAAATCATAAAATTCCTAGAAAACAGTTTAGGCAGTAATTTCTTTGACATCAGCTGTAGAGACAGTTTTCTAGACATATGTCCTAAGGCAAGGGAAACAAAAGCAAAATTAAACTATTGGAACTACCTCAAAATAAAAAATTTTTGTACACTGAAGAAAACTATCAACAAAACAAAAAAGCAACCTAGTGAACTGGGAGAATGCATTTGCAAATGGCATATTCAAAAAGAGGTTAATATCCTAAATATATAAAGACTAAGCAACAAAAGTCAAATAATCCAATTAAAGTTAGGCAGAGGACCTGAATAGCCATTTTCCCAGAGAAGACACACAGATGGCCAACAGACATATGAAAAGATGCTCAACATCACTCATCATCAGGAAAATGCAAATTAAAACCACAAGAGGAATAAATACCTGCATGACTCAGTCAGTAAAGCATCTGCCTTTGGCTCAGGGCATGATCAAACCCTGCACTGGGCTCCCTCTCCTCCCTGCTCATGTTCTCTCACTCTCTCTCTCTCTCTCCCTCTCTCTCTCTCTCTCTCACTATCATTGTGGACAAAGATTGTCTCTCTCTCTCAAATAAATAAAATCTTTTTTAAAAACCCACAATGAGTGACCAGCTCCGGCCTCGGCTCCCCCTCCCAGAGCCCCCTCCCCGGAATGGAGCCCACTTGAGCCCAGCCACCCGGCCAGAACATCAGCCCCGGGGGGCAAACCAGCCCAGCCTACCTTCCACCAGCCCAGCCCTGCCAGACCCCCCCAAAGCATGAATCTCTTCTGATTCCTGGGAGACCTCTCCCACCTCCTAGCCATCATCTTGCTACTGCTTAAAATCTGGAAGTCCCGCTCTTGTGCCGGGATTTCAGGGAAGAGCCAGGTCCTGTTTGCTGTGGTGTTCACTGCCCGGTACCTGGACCTCCTCACCAACTACATCTCACTGTACAACACGTACATGAAGGTGGTCTACATTGCCTGTTCCTTCACCACAGTCTGGATGATTTACAGCAAGTTCAAAGCCACTTATGATGGGAACCATGACACATTCCGAGTGGAGTTCCTCGTTGTTCCCACGGCCATCCTGGCATTCCTGGTCAACCATGACTTTACCCTCTAGAGATCCTCTGGACCTTCTCCATCTACCTGGAGTCGGTAGCCATCCTGCCACAGCTGTTCACGGTGAGCAAGACGGGGAAGGCAGAGACCATCACCAGCCACTACCTGTTTGCTCTGGGCGTCTACCGCACGCTTTATCTCTGCAACTGGATCTGGAGCTACCACTTCGAGGGCTTCTTCGACCTCATTGCCATCGTAGCAGGCCTAGTCCAGACTGTCCTCTACTGCGATTTCTTCTACCTCTACATCACCAAAGTCCTGAAGGGGAAGAAGCTGAGTTTGCCGGCATAGCCCTGGGCTCGGCCATCCCTCTCCTCAGCAGCCCGAGAGACGCAGAGGAAGACAGCGAAAGACAAGAGCCTTCCCTTCCTGTCCAGGGGTGACTTTTTAAAGACCCAACCTCTCCGCACTCCCCAGCCCCCCTCCTGCCAGGCTTCAGGGGGGTGGTGGAGGACCCAAGTCTTGGGGAGCTCAGGACCTGGGGTGTTTGTAGTTTTTTGCCTTTTAGAAAAGAAAAATCTTTCCACTGTTTAGTTTTCAATTCTGATGACTCTGTTCTCTTCTACTCTCTGGCCCCCAATTTTTATAAACTGTTTTTGAGTGTCCCATGGGGCAGGGTCACATATCTTTGCCCTCCTCCAAGCGGCTCACCCAGATCCTACCCTCCAGCCTCCCAGCCTCGCCAGTTGCCAAACACTAAATCTGCAGACACTCACCTGTCTGACCTCCCACCATAGCCATGAACACAGCCTCCCCCACCAAACCCCCCTCAAAGTTCAGGAATGGGGAGACTGCAGATGGAGAGCTCTGTAGTTACTGCGGGAGCTGAATCCAGGGCTCCAGAGCTGGCCCCGCCACTGTGGTTGTTCTTCCAGGGGGCCTCACGGGGTAAACAACCCCCACTGAGCATCATGGTGGCCCTCACAGGATAAACAGGATAAACATTACTCACTGAGCCCTGCACCAGGCAGGGGGCTGAGCAGCTCCCACAAGTGCTAACACCTGAAAATGAGCACAACAGGCCCCTCCGCCAGAAGACCAGCTAGACAGACAAGTTCCAGGGGAAGTCAAGGGACTTTTATATATATATATATTTATTAATTAATTCAGAGAGAGCAAAAGAGAGGCAGAGACACAGGCAGAGAAAGAAGCAGGCTCCATGCAGGGAGCCTGAAGCGGGACTCAAACCGGGGTCTCCAGAATCACACCCCCGGGCTGAAGGTGGCGCTAACCGCTGCGCCACCCGGGCTGCCCGGAATCAAGGGACTTAAAGTATACAGAATCAGAAGATACTCCCCGGTGTTTTGTTTGTTTGTTTGTTTGTTTTTTGCTTTTTGTTTGCTTCCCCCACCCTTTTCCCCGCTTTCTTTCCTTTTCTTTATCTTTTTCTTCTTTTTTCTTCCTTTTCTCTTTTTTCTTTTTCTCTTTTCTTTCCTTCTTTCTCTCCTCTCTTTTTCTCCTTTTCCCAATACAACTTGTTTTTGGCCACTCTGCACTGAGCAAAATGACTAGAAGGAAAACCTCACCTCAAAAGAAAGAATCAGAAACAGTCCTCTCTCCCACAGAATTACAAAATTTGGATTACAATTCAATGTCAGAAAGCCAATTCAGAAGCACTATTTTTTTTTTCAGAAGCACTATTATAAAGCTACTGGTGGCTCTACAAAAAAGCATAAAGGACTCAAGAGACTTCATGACTGCAGAATTTAGATCTAATCAGGCAGAAATTAAAAATCAATTAAATGAGATGCAATCTAAACTAGAAGTCCTAACGAGGAGGGTTAACGAGGTGGAAGAACCAGGGAGTGACATAGAAGACAAGTTGATGGCAAAGAGGGAAACTGAGGAAAAAAGAGACAAACAAAAGACCATGAGATTAGAATAAGGGAAATAAATGACAGCCTGAGGAAGAAAAACCTACATTTAATTGGGGTTCCCAAGGGCGCCAAAAGGGACAGAGGGCCAGAATATGTATTTGAACAAATCATAGCTGAAAATTTTCCTAATCTGGGAAGGGAAACAGGCATTCAGATCCAGGAAATAGAGAGATCCCCCCTAAAATTAATAAAAAACGTTGAACACCTCAACATTTAATAGTTAAACTTGCAAATTCCAAAGATAAAGAGAAGATCCTTAAAGCAGCAAGAGACAAGAAATCCCTGACTTTTAAGGGGGAGTATTAGGGTAACAGCAGACCTCTCCACAGAGACCTGGCAGGCCAGAAAGGGCTGGCAGGATATATCCAGGGTCCTAAATGAGAAAAACATGCAACCAAGAATACTTTATCCACCAAGGCTCTCATTCAAAATGGAAGGAGAGATGAAGACCTTCCAAGACAGGCAGGAACTGAAAGAATATGTGACGTCCAAACCAGCTCTGCAAGAAATTTTAAGGGGGACTCTTAAAATTCCCCTTTAAGAAGAAGTCCAGTGGAACAATCCACAAAAACAAGGACTGAATAGTTATCATGATGACACTAAGCTCATATCTTTCAATAGTAACTCTGAACGTGAATGGGCTTAATGACCCCATCAAAAGGCACAGGGTGTCAGACTGGATAAAAAAGCAGGACCCACCTATTTGCTGTCTACAAGAGACTCATTTTAGACAGAAGGACACCTACAGCCTAAAAATAAAAGGTTGGAAAACCATTTACCATTCAAATGGTCCTCAAAAGAAAGCAGGGGAGGCCATATCAGATAAACAAAAATTTACCCTGAAGACTGTAGTGAGAGATGAAGAGGGACACTATATCATACTTAAAGGATCTATCCAACAAGAGGACTTACCAATCTTCAATATATATGCCCCAAATGTGGGAGCTGCCAAATATATCAATCAATTAATAACCAAAGTTAAGACATACTTAGATAATAATACACTTATACTTGGTGACTTCAATCTAGCACTTTCTACACTCGATAGGTATTCTAAGCACAACATCTCCAAAGAAACGAGAGCTTTAAATGATACACTGGACCAGATGGATTTCACAGATATCTACAGAACTTTACATCCAAACTCAACTGAATACACATTCTTCTCAAGTGCACATGGAACTTTCTCCAGAATAGACCACATACTGGGTCACAAATCAGGTCTGAACTGATACCAAAAGATTGGTATCATCCCCTGCGTATTCTCATACCATAATGCCTTGAAATTAGAACTAAATCACAACAAGAAGTTTGGAAGGATTTCAAACACGTGGCGGTTAAGGAACATCCTGCTAAAAGATGAAGGGGTCAACCAGGAAATTAAGGAAGAATTAAAAAGATTCATGGAAACTAATGAGAATGAAGATACAACCATTCAAAATCTTTGGGATGCAGCAAAAGCAGTTCTGAGGGGGAAATACATCGGAATACAAGCATCCCTCCGAAAACTGGAAAGAACTCAAATACAAAAGCTAACCTTACACCTAAAGGAGCTAGAGAAAAAACAGCAAATAGATCCTACACCCAGCAGAAGAAGAGAGTTAATAAAGATTCGAGCAGAACTCAATGAAATCGAGACCAGAAGAACTGTGGAACAGATCAACAAAACCAGGAGTTGGTTCTTTGAAAGAATTAATAAGATAGATAAACCATTAGCCAGCCTTATTAAAAAGAAGAGAGAGAAGACTCAAATTAATAAAATCATGAATGAGAAAGGAGAGATCACTACCAACACCAAGGAAATACAAACGATTTTAAAAACATATTATGAACAGCTATACGCCAATAAATTAGGCAATCTAGAAGAAATGGACACATTTCTGGAAAGCCACAAACTACCAAAACTAGAACTGGAAGAAATAGAAAACCTGAACAGGCCAATAACCAGGGAGGAAATTGAAGCAGTCATCAAAAACCTCCTAAGACACAAAAGTCCAGGGCCAGATGGCTTCCCAGGGGAATTCTATCAAACGTTTAAAGAAGAAACCATACCTATTCTACTAAAGCTGTTTGGAAAGATAGAAAGAGATGGAGTACTTCCAAATTTGTTCTATGAGGCCAGCGTCACCTTAATTCCCAAACCAGACAAAGACCTCACCAAAAAGGAGAATTATAGACCAATATCCCTGATGAACATGGATGCAAAAATTCTCAACAAGATACTAGCCAGTAGGATCTAACAGTACATTAAGAAAATTATTCACCATGACCAAGTAGGATTTCATCCCAGGAAACAAGGCAGGTTCAACACTCGTAAAACAATCAGTGTGATTCATCATATCAGCAAGAGAAAAACCAAGAACCATATGATCCTCTCATTAGATGCAGAGAAAGCATTTGACAAAATACAGCATCCATTCCTGATCAAAACTCGTCAGAGTGTAGGGATAGAGGGAACATTCCTCAACATCCTAAAAGCCATCTATGAAAAGCCCACAGCAAATATCATTCTCAATGGGGAAGCACTGGGAGCCTTTCCCCTAAGATCAGGAACAAGACAGGGAGGTCCACTCTCACCACTGCTATTCAACATAGTACTGGAAGTCCTAGCCTCAGCAATCAGACAACAAAAAGACATTAAAGGCATTCGAATTGGCAAAGAAGTCAAACTCTCCCTCTTTGCCGATGGCATGATACTCGACATAGAAAACCCAAAAGACTCCACCCCAAGATTGCTAGAACTCATACAGCAATTTGGCAGTGTGGCAGGATACAAAATCAATGCCCAGAAGTCAGTGGCATTTCTATACACTAACTATGAGACTGAAGAAAGAGAAAATAAGGAGTCAATCCCATTCACAATTGCACCCAAAAGCATAAGATACCTAGGAATAAACCTAACCAAAGAGGTCAAGGATCTATACCCTAAAAACTATAGAACACTTCTGAAAGAAATTGAGGAAGACACAAAGAGATGGAAAAATATTCCCTGCTCATGGATTGGAAGAATTAATACTGTGAAATGTCAATGTTACCAGGGCAATTTACACGTTTATGCAATACCTATCAAAATACCATGGACTTTCTTCAGAGAGTTAGAACAAATTATTTTAAGATTTGTGTGGAATCAGAAAAGACCCCGAATAGCCAGGGGAATTTTAAAAAAGAAAACCATAGCTGGGGGCATCACAATGCCAGATTTCAGGTTGTACTACAAAGCTGTGGTCATCAAGACAGCTGGTACTGGCACAAAAACAGACACATAGATCAATGGAACAGAATAGAGAATCCAGAAGTGGACCCTCAACTTTATGGTCAACTAATATTCGACAAAGGAGGAAAGACTATCCATTGGAAGAAAGACAGTCTCTTCAATAAATGGTGCTGGGAAAATTGGACATCCACATGCAGAAGAATGAAACTAGACCACTCTCTTGCACCATACACAAAGATAAACTCAAAATGGATGAAAGATCTAAATGTGAGACAAGATTCCATCAAAATCCTAGAGAAGAACACAGGCAACACCCTTTTTGAACTCGGCCACTGTAACTTCTTGCAAGATACATCCACGAATGCAAAATAAACAAAAGCAAAAATGAACTATTGGGACTTCCTCAAGATAAGAAGCTTTTGCACAGCAAAGGATACAGTCAACAAAACGAAAAGACAACCTACAGAATGGGAGAAGATATTTGCAAATGATGTATCAGATAAAGGGCTAGTTTCCAAGATCCATAAAGAACTTATTAAACTCAACAGCAAACAAACAATTCAATCATGAAATGGGCAAAAGACATGAACAGAAATCTCACAGAGGAAGACATAGACATGACCAACACGCACACAAGAAAATGCTCCGCATCACTTGCCATCAGGGAAATACAAATCAAAACCACAATGAGATACCACCTCACACTAGTGAGAATGGGGAAAATTAACAAGGCAGGAAACCACAAATGGAGAGGATGCGGAGAAAAGGGAAGCCTCTTACACTGTTGGTGGGAATGTGAACTGGTGCAGCCACTCTGGAAAACTATTTGGAGGTTCCTCAAAGAGTTAAAAATAGACCTGCCCTACGACCCAGCAATTGCACTGTTGGGGATTTACCCCAAAGATACAGATGCAGTGAAACACTGGGACACCTGCACCCCGATGTTTCTAGCAGCAATGTCCACAATAGCCAAACTGTGGAAGGAGCCTCGGTGTCCAACGAAAGATGAATGGATAAAGAAGATGTGGTTTATGTATACAATGGAATATTACTCAGCCATTAGAAATGACAAATAGTCACCATTTGCTTCAACGTGGATGGAACTGGAGGGTATTATGCTGAGTGAAATGAGTTAATCGGAGAAGGACAAACATATGTTCTCATTCATTTGGGGAATATAAATAATAGTGAAAGAGAGTAGAAGGGAAGGGAGAAGAAATGGGTAGGAAATATCAAAAAGGGAGACAGAACATAAAGACTCTTAACTCTGGGAAATGAACTAGGGGTAGTAGAAGGGGAGAAGGGTGGGGGTGGGGGTGAATGGGTGACAGGCACTGAGGGGGGCACTTGATGGGATGAGCACTGGGTGTTATTCTGTATGTTGGCAAATTGAACACCAATAAAAAATAAATTTATTATTAAAAAAAACCATCCAGTAATTTTGTTACTGGTTATATATCCAAAGAAAACAAAAACACTAATTTGAGAAGATAAATGCCTCCCTATGTTTATTGCAAAATTGTTTACAATAGACAAGATATAAAAGCAATCCAAATGTTCATCAATAAATGAATGAACAGGGATGCCTGGGTGGCTCAGCAGTTGAACATCTGCTTTTGAGTCAGGTCACAATCCCAGAGTTCCAGGATTGAGTCCCACATCGGGCTCCTTGTATGGAGCCTGCTTCTCACTCTGCCTATGTCTCTGCCTCTCTCTGTGTGTCTCTCATGAATAAATAAATAAAATATTAAAAAAATAAATGAACAAGGAAATTGTGGTATGTTATGTAAAATGGAATATTACTCAGCCATCATAAGAATGAAATTTTGCCATTTGCAACAAATAGGTAGATGAAGAGGGTATAATGCTTAGTGAAATAAGTCAGAGAAAGACAATACTATGATTTCCCTCACACGTGGAATTTAAGAAACAAAGCAAGAGACAAAAAAACAGACTCTTAAATACAAGAACGAGCTGGTGGTTGCCAGAAAAGAGGTGGGTGGGGTGATGAGTGAAATAGGTAAAAGGGAGGGGATCCCTGGGTGGCTCAGCGGTTCAGCACCTGCCTTTGGCCCAGGGCGTGACCCTGGAGTCCTGGGATCGAGTCCCGCATCAGGCTCCGGGCATGGAGCCTGCTTCTCCCTCTGCCTCTCTCTCTCTCTCTCTATCATGAATAAATAAATAACATTTAGAAGAAAAAAAAAAAAAGAAATAGGTAAAAGGGATTAAGAGTACAGTTATTGTGATGAGCATTGTAATGTATAAAATCGCTGAATCACTGTATTGTACATCTGAAACTAATATACACTGTATGTTATTTATACTTCAGTTAAAAATTATAGAAGAGAACACAGGCAGTAATTTTGCTGACTTCAGTCACAGAAACATTTTTCTAGATATTTCTCCTAAGGCAAGGGAAACAACAGCAAAAATAAAAAATTGGGACTACATCAAAATAAAAAGCTTTAATACAGTGAAAGAAACCATCAGCAAAACAAAAAGGCAACCTATTGAATGGAAGAATATATTTGCAAATGATATATTTGATAAGGGGTTAATATCCAAAATATATAAAGAATTTATACAACTCAATACTAAGAAACTCCCAAACAATCCAATTTGAAAAATAGGTAGACGATCTGATAGACATTTTTCCAAAGACATATAGATAGCCAAAAGACACATCAGTAGCCATCAGGGAAATGCAAATCAAAACCACAATGAGATAACACCTCACACTGTCAGAATGGCTAAAATAAAAACAAGAAATAACAAATGTTGGCAAAGATGTGGAGAAAAAGGAACCCTTGTGCACTGTTGGTGGGAATGTAAATTGGTACAGCCACTGTGGAGACAATATGGAGATCCCTCAAAAAATTAAGTAGAGAAATACCCTATGATCCAATAATTTCTCTACTGGGTATTTCCTCAAAGAAAATGAAAACACTAATTTGGAAAGACATATACACCCCTATGTTTATTGCAGAATTATTTCCAATAGCCAAGATATAGAAACAACTTAAGTGTCCATCAGTACATGAATGGATAAAAAAGATTGCTATACATGTACAATGGAATATTACACATCCATAAAAAATGAGAGCTTGCCATTTAGGACAGCATGGATAGACATAGAGAGTATTATGCTAAGCAAAATAAATCAGACTGAGAAGACAAATACCATATAATTTCAGTCATATTTGGAATATAAAAAGCACAAAACAAATGACTAAACAAACAAACAGTAGAATTAGTCTTATGAATACAGAGAACAAACTAATGGTTGCCAGAGAGAAGGTGGTTGGGCAAAGTGGATGAAGTGAAGAGGAGTGGGAAATGGAAGTTCCCAGTTATGGAATGAATGAGTCACAGGAATAAAGAGCACATCATAGGGAGTATGCACAGTGACATTTTAATAGTATTGTGTAAGAGGTGGTAGCTGTACTTGTGGTGAGCACAGCAGAATGTATAGAGAAGTTGAATCACTGTGTTGTACATTGTCAACTATATTCAAAGTTAAAAAATTTTTAAATAAAATTGTCCAAAACTGAAAAAAAAAGAATCTTGAAAATAGTGAGAGAAGCAAATCATGTACACATGATCCTCACTAATATCAATGGCTGACTTCTCATCAGGGGCCATAGAAACCAGAAGGCAGTGGGATGACATATTCTTAGGAGTAAGATTTTTTTTAAGATTTTTTATTTATTCATTTATGATAGAGAGAGTGTGAGAGAGAGGCAGAGACACAGGCAGAGGAATAAGCAGGCTCCATGCCGGGAGCCCGACGCGGGACTCGATCCCGGGACTCCAGGATCGCGCCCTGGGCCAAAGGCTGGCGCCAAACCGCTGAGCCACCCAGGGATCCCCAGGAGTAAGATTTTTAAAAATTGTCCACTGCCAAACAGTTTTCCAATGTAGTTATTTAATTTTACATTCTCTCACCATCGGTTTATTAGAGTTGTCATTTCTTCATGATCTTGCCATCCTGGCATATAGTCAGTCCTTTTCGTTTTGCCAGCCATTTCACTGCACATATAATGGTATATCCTGTTGTGATTTTAATTTGTATTTTCTTAATGATTAATGATGTTAAGCATCTTTTTATGTGCTTGTTTGATCCATAGATCTCCTTTCGTGAAATGTCTTCACATATTTTGTTTAATTTGTCGTTAGTTTTCTTATTATTTAGTTTTGAGTGTTCTTTATGTATACTGTATACAAGTCAGCTATCAGATGTGTGATTTGTAATATATTCTTCCCATCTCTTTTTTTTAATTGAGATATAACTCACATATAACATTATATTAGTTTCAGGTATACAATATAATGATTCAATATTTCTATATATTGCAAAATGATCACCCTCAATAAGTCTATTATCTGTCACCATACATAGTTACATCCCCAATAGTTACAACAAGATGAAGTCAACCAAAGACTTCCTGCCATTTCCCCCAACTTCAATCAGTAACATCCCACCACACAGCCAACCACTGAGCCCCAAATACTCCCCAAATTCACCTTGAAGTCTGGCTGCAATCTTGTTCACAAATCCCTCTGACTCCAGACATCATGGGCTGATCTGAGCTCATCCACATCATCACACCCTTCCTTTCTTGTGCCTTTTGTTCATCATACACTTCTATTCCATTTTCTCTGAAACTTTGTGTGTTGGTTCTTTCTATGCTCACTTCCCCTTTCCACTTCCCTCCATTCTTTTACTTCTGTACTGTTGTTGCTGGTATCACAGCTTCCATGAGATTTGATCTTCAAAAGTCACCAAGGATTTCCCATCAGCAAAACCCAATTTTTAAATTCTTTTAAATTCAGTTCCTATGTTCATCCTCAGACAAAACCTTTGTTGTCAGTTTAGTAATCTCTTTCCAGACTCCTTAAAATGCACTTAAAAACATGTGCACATAAAAATGCACAGTACATTTTATGGCTTTTCTTAAAAACCTCACTGAGTTTAAGCTGTTTCTACTGCTTTGTAATTTGCTTTTTCACTTAGAAAAGTATATCCTAGAGATTTCTCCATGTCACACATTCAGCTTATCTTTTTTATTCACTGCATAGTATTCCATGGTATGTATTGATAGTGTAGTTTGACAATATTATTCCATATTACTCTTCTACTGATGGACATTTAGATTGTTTAATTTTTTCTAATATTTTAAACAATAATGCAATAAACATAATTAGTTATGTCATCTTATGTACGGGGGAAAATGTTGCTGTATTGAATAATTGAATAATTACTAAGTTAAAAGCTATAGAAATTTTTAACGGATAGATATAGTCAAATTCCCCTTCAAAATGCTGTGACAATTTACATTTCTCCCAAGAGCATAAAAGAGTACACATTTCCTTGCATGCATTTTAATACTAAACATGATGAATACTTTTATTGTTGCCAAACTGTTCAAATCTTTTGTGTGTTTTTCCATTGAGTTATCTTTTTTCAATAATTTTATAAGTATGTGCACATTCTATATTTTTATATACTATCAGTAATATATATGTTGTAAATATTTTCTTCTGATCTCTTACTTCTTTCACTTGTTTACTTGTCTTTCACTTGGTTGTTCAGAAGTTTTTAGTTTACATATAATTAAATGTGCCAGTCTTTTCCTTTATAGTTTCTGGGTTCTGTGATTTGCTTAAAGCCTTTCCAGCCCCAACACCATAAAAAAAATATTTTTGTAATACTTTCATAGTTGAGTTTGGTGTTAGCTCATTTTTAAGGTGTTAGCTTATTAATCTATCTTTTTCTTAAAAGATTATTTATTTATTTACTCATAAGAGACACAGAGAGAAAGAGGCAGAGATAGGCAGAGGAAGAAGCAGACTCCCTGTGGGGAGCCTGATGTGGGACTCGATCCCAGGACCCCAGGATCACCCCTGAGCCAGAGGCAGATGCTCAACCACTGAGCCACCTAGGTGCACCTTATTAATCTATCTTAAATTTGTTATTATGGGTATGATATGAAGTATAAATGTAGCTTATTTTTAAAATCCAAATGGAGAACTATGGAAGAATATGCTGGATGCTCAAACCATTTCTTCTTCTTCCTGGGCATACATTTTTTTTAAAGATTTTATTTTTTACTCATGAGAGACAGAGGCAGAGGGAGAAGCAGGCTCCATGCAGGGAGCCCCACGTGGGACTCGATCTCAGGACCCCGGGATCAGGCCCCAGGCCGAAGGCAGACACTCAACCGCTGAGCCACCCAGGCATCCCCTTCCTGAACATACATTAATCTACCTTTCTTTTTTCTTTCTTTCTTTCTTTCTTTCTTTCTTTCTTTCTTTCTTTCTTTCTTTCTTTCTTCTTTTCTTTTCTTTTCTTTTCTTTTCTTTTCTTTTCTTTTCTTTTCTTTTCTTTTCTTTTTTGTAATCTACCTTTCTAAGCCTTTGCAGTTAAGTGTGGCCATGTGACTCAGCTCTAGGGAACAAATGTGGACAGAGATTGTGGACTCCATTTAGGCCTGGCCTATGCAAACTTCCCACACACATCCTTGACCTTCTTCCCCCTCCTGGCTGAGGCAGCCAAGTATGCACCCTTGGAAACTATGTTTTGAAGTTAGAAGTATCCTAAAATGGGAAAAGTCTTAATCCCTGAATCACTGCTTGGAGGAAGGCCACCACCTATCAGGATCACCTATTGTAGACCTTAAGGGAGAAATAGTCTTTTATGTTGTTAAATGACTAAAGATACAGCAGCAAATATCACCTTTGCTAATCTTAGAGCCAATTTTTCCAGTACTATTTACTGAAAAATGTGTTCCTTCACTATTGAATTGAGATGCTTTTACCTTTATTGTAGAACAATATTGCAGTTAAGAACACAGCCATGCCATTGTTTTGTGCACATGGGCCTTGTACCTAATCTAAGTTTTCCCATAAGTAAAATGGGGTCAGTGAGAGTATGGTTGTGGGCGACCACGGACTAGCTGGAGTAACTGAACCAAACCAGGCCCCGACTTGCGTCCCTCATTCACTCAAAAGGCTCGGGAGCCTAAAGGGTGAATAGTTAGTAGACGCTTGAGAAAGAGCTTGAGGAATGGTTCTCAGGGCTCATTTGTATGTGATCGCCCACATAACACAATAGATACAACTTATTCTGACCTGGTCGTAAATGTAAATAAGGGTCTGTGCTGTCCTTGTTGGTCTGTTTACCATACCTAATATTCCTTTGAAGTATGCACATCTGGAGCAACAAGCTTATCTATTTACCAAGGTCTTCTGGCACCCATGAGTCTGTCTTGCATGCTGAGAAAGGGGAACTTTGGAGGGTTTCACAAACCTGCTAAAAATAAACACCTTCTTAGCTTTGTTTTGCTTATGCTATAAAATGTTGTAAAACCTTGAATAAAGCTGGCACTGCTTGGACATCATCCACTGTGTCCCTCCTGTCCCCATCTCTTTACTTTTCTTTTATTTTCCTCATCCCCTTATCCTCGAGACCCTGATCGTATTGCTGCAGCGCACGCAACATATGGTATGTAGTGAGCTCTCAATAAATGCTAGTTGTTTTTGATGTTATGTTATATGCTAAATCCTATTAAGCATGTGTCTGCTCTATCCCATGATATATTTGGCTATTGTTTGACGTATGGTGCCCTACGTCTTTCCTTGGGATTAAACTTTCATTTTGCTGGACTTAGTACTACTCCTTGACCTGGACAGTGTCTCTGCCACAGGCCCCAAGGCTTACAAGGCCCCACTGGCCTTCCTCCAGCCAAGCCCCTTGGCTGGTGAAGAGTGAGTGAAGTGTGTAAAGAGTCCATAAGGACTACCCAGACCTCATGCCCATACCCTCAAGATCATGTTCTGAGTACCTAGGAATTCAGAATTTCCTGTCCACATGGCCTCAAGCCCACTTCTAGGACCTGTGCAGTCCTCTTCTTTGGACCTTACCTCCTGTGTGTAGATCACACTTCTAGCTAGACCTGCAGCCTTGCAAGGGGGAGGCTGCGTTAGGCAGGGTAAGATGGAACTTGGACTTGCAGGTTAGGGTTCTACATGTATGATGTGGTTTCCCTCGCAGAAAAAGATGGAGCTAGTGGTAGGAAGAAAGAGAGGGAAATGTCACAATTTGGAAATCTTCATCTGTACTCCTATCTAAACTCTGCAAAGGTTAAGGAAGCACTTGGCTGGATTATATCCTTTGGAATTTTTTTTTCCAGTGAGCAACTGTGGGAAGAAAATTTATGAGTCCTCACATTAAACGAAGCTTATTCCTGTCATTCCACTGGACTGCTAATTTAGCTGGGGCTAGATATTCATCTATCTATATTTTTTTAAAATCAAACTTTGAAAATATTGCTCTAATATTTTTCAGCATGTAATTTCATTGATGAAAGGTACAATGCAAACTGATTCTTACCCTTCCCCACTCACCCACTCCCCAGAAGGTTTGTTTTGTTTTGTTTTGATTTTCTCTTTATCCTTCATATTCTGAAATTTCACCTTGATATATCCAGGTATGCATCTTTTTTTATATACCTTGCTTTTCACTTGTGGACATTTTAGATCTGCAGATTCTTGCCTTTCTTTAGTACCAGAAAATTTTAAATTTACTCTGGATATTGCCATTCTCATTTTCATAAATGTCAACTATAAGATTTTGACCTCCCAGATTGATTCAATTTTTCTCTCTCCCTGTTGCCAATGAGGGACATGAAGAACAAGGCATGTGCTTGGCTAATGTATACCACAAATCTTTCTATATCTTTGCAACTAAATTGATATGTGTACAGGTTAGCTATAGCTTCATAACAAATAACTACAAACTTCAAGGGCATTCAACAAAGGCATTCCTCGTGCAACTGCAGGTTGATTGGGAGCTGTGCCCTTGACTGGGGCAGTTCAGTTCTGCAGGTTAGTCATCTTCCTGAGGCTAGAGGGCTAGCCCTGGTTTATCTTCCTGGGGATGCTAGAAGCACAAGAGTATATAGGCCTAATGATGTATTCACGGAAAGTTGCTTCACTTCTGCTAACATCCCACTGGTCAAAGCAAGACACTTACACCCTGGCACTGTGTGAGGGCACTGCAAAGTTACATGGCTGAATGTGTGGGTGTAGGGAAGGGTGAAGAATCAGGCCTTAGCACCATCATAGTCTGGGTGCGTTATTACCCTCCCAGAGTACTCAGGTGGCCAGCTCTGGTACCACAAGTTGAAAAAGCCTGACAGAAATGTTCTCCAGTGCACACTTGCAACTTTGTATCTACAAAGGCCCTGATATGTGACTTGAGCTAACAAAAGACCTTTTGTAACAAGAGGGCTACAATTCCATATAAATACAATTTTGTCTTGTAAATTTGCTCATGTAAACCGCATGGAAAAGATAGTGTTGGGGGACCTGGGTGGCTCAGTCAGCTGGGTGTCTGCCTTCAGCTCAGGTCATGGTCCTGGAGTCCTGAGATGAAGCCCTACATAGGGTTCCTTGCTCAGTGACGAGTCTGCTTCTCTATCTGCCTTTCTCCTCCAGCTTGTGCTTACTTTCTCTCTCTCACTCTGTCTCTCCCAAATAAATAAATAAATAAATAAATAAATAAATAAATAAATAAATAAATAAATAAATAAATTTTTTTAAAAGGTAGTCTTGGGACACCTGGGTGGCTCAGTCAGCTGGGTGTCTGCCTTCAGCTTGGGTCATGATCTAGGTCCAGGGATTGAGCCCCGCATTGGGCTCCCTGCTCAGTGGGGAGCCTGCTTCTCCTTCACTCTGTGCACACACTCACTCTATCTCTCTCTCTCTCAGATAAATAAGTAAAATCTTAAAAAAATAAAAATAAAAATAGTCTTATATTCATGGGAGCACAGTAAAATTCTTCTTGGGCTGACTGTAACTTGAATAGCCAGGTATTAATCATTGCCCACAGCCTAATTATACTGGAAATAACCTGATAAACCTCTTTTTTTTTCTGTTTAAAGATTTTATTTATTTATTCATGAGAGACACACACAGAGAGAGGCAGAGACACAAGCAGAGGGAGAAGCAGGCTCCCCGTGGGAAACTCGATCTCTACACTCTGGGATCACAACCTAAGCCAAAGGCAGACACTCAACCACTGAGCTCCCTAGGCATCCCTGATAAACCTCTTCAACTCATGATTGCCATGTCCATAGTAATATAGAGAGAAAAGGGATCCAGAATTCTCACACCAGAGGGTTGGGAGAAGCAGTCCTTTCGGAAGGCAGTGCCAAGAGACTTGCTTTGATACTATCTCTCTTTTTTTTTTTTTTTTTGATACTATCTCTCATAGCAAGCATGATGCTTTTATGTAAAAGAGTATATGTTACATATCAATACAAAATAGCAAACACTTTAACAAAATTTGCACAAAATTGAGGAAGTTTCAATTATGCATGCAAATGGATTTTGCTATTATTACTCTCCTCTGGAATTGTTTTTGTTGACATAGGTGGTGATTTGGGAGAGCTAAACCATCTTCTAAGCACTCCTTAAGACCCCCACCATCAGCAAGCATAGAACACTGGGCAGTGTTTCCTTTCTGCATAGTATTAAAAGTGACTGAGTTACTGAGATACTCATACTGACTCTCTTATGTACAACAAAAGACATAAGTTTCATTATTTTAGGCCCACAATGATTAATTATCAGCTTGATTTGGAATCAAGTTTAAAATGGGATATATAATAATATATTATTACAAAAAATACATGATTTGGCAGGGTGCCTGGCTGGAGCATTAGACTCTTGATCTCGGGGTCATGAGTTCGAGTCCCACATTAGGATAGATATTACATAGAAAAATAAAATCTTTAAAAAATTATATAATTTGGATTGTTTGAATAAAATCCAAAATAGACTAAAATGAAGCAGTTTAATTAAACAATTGATTGATAATACCTTCAACAAGCACTTAAATCTTATAAAAGGTCATTGAGCTGTCTCTTGGAATGGCTTCCTTCTTTTTTTTAATTTTTATTTATTTATGATAGTCACAGAGAGAGAGAGGCACAGAGGCAGAGGGAGAAGCAGGCTCCATGCACCGGGAGCCCGATGTGGGACTCGATCCCGGGTCTCCAGGATCGCGCGCTGGGCCAAAGGCAGGCGCCAAATCGCTGCGCTACCCAGGGATCCCAATGGCTTCCTTCTTTATCACACTTAAGATCTGTAGGTATGTTGAGGGCCCCAACTATAAGCTTCTGCCAAAGGTCGTCAATACGTTTTGTATCTACAGAAACTTTCTGCTATGGCATTTTATCTTAATTATTGTCAAAGTAAGGTAAGTAAGGACAAATACATCTTTAGTTCAAGTTCTATTCCTCCTTCTGGTGTCAGAGATTAATTCTGAAGAACAGTGTCAGTACAGTTATTGTTGATATTATTTTTCATGCTTTTTATCCAGAACTGACTTTGGATTTATAGGAAGGTTGCAAAAACAGCACAGAGAGTTTTCATATATCCCTCACTCATCTCCCTCTAATGTATAACCACAGAAAATGATCAAAACCAGAATCAACAGTAGTACAATGTTAATTTAGTACAATGTTACTACAACTATAGTAAACTACAGTTCTTTTTTTCTAGGATTTTATTTATTTATTCATGAGAGACACAGAGAGAGAGGCAGAGACATAGGCAGAGGGCGAAGCAGGCTCCCTACAGGGAGCCGGATGCGAGACTCCATCCTGGACCCCGGGATCATGCCCTTTGCCATAGGCAGATACTCAACCACTGAGCCATCCAGATGCTCCTAAACTACAGTTCTTATTCAAATTTCACCAATTTGTGGTGCCTGGCTGGCTTGGTCTATAGGGCATGTGGCTCTTGATCTCAGGGTCAGGAGCTTGAGCCCCACATTGGGGGTAGAATTACTTACATAAATAAACAACATTTTTTTCCACAAATTTTTTTCAGTAATACCTTTTTTTTTCTTCTAAAATCATATCTGGGATCTCACAGAACATTACGTTGTCACTCATGATTTATCCATACTTCCTTCTAGTCAATAATAGTTCCTCAGTGTTCCCTTGTCTTTCATGATCTTGACAGTTTGAAGAAAAATAATTATTTTTTTGGACATCCCTCAACTTGGATTTGCAACCAGCTTCTTTCACTTCACATGGTTTTTTTTTTTTAAGACTTTATTTATTTATTCATGAGAGACATAGAGAGAGAGAGGCAGAGACACAGGCAGAGAGAGAAGCAGACTCCATGCGGGAAGCCCGATGCAGGACTCCATCTGGGGACTCTAGGATCATGCCCTGGGCCAAAGGCAGGCACTAAACCTAATTGCTGAGCCACCCAGGGATCCCCACACTTCACATGTTTTAAATGCTTATCCACGTTACAGCGTAAATCAATATTTTGTTCCTTTTTATGACTAAATAATATTCTATTCCATGGATATATATGATGTGTGTAAACCACATTTTGTTTATCCATTCATCAGTTCATAGACATTTGGGTTGTTTCCATTTTGTGGCTATTATTAAGAGTGGTGCTATGAGCATCCATGTACAAGTTTTTATGTGGGTGTATGTTTTCATTTCTTTTGGATAATACCTAGGAATGGAATTGCTGGGTCATATAGCAACTATATGTTTAACTTTTTGAATACTGCTAAATTGTTTTCTAAAGCTACCACACCATTTTACATTCCCACCAGCAATATATGAGGATTCTAATTTTTTCAGGAACACTTGCTTTTATCTGTCTTTTTCATTATGGGTATCATGTCCCATAGTTTTTAAGAGTTCTGTATATTGTAAAATATTTGGCCTCTTGTTTATGTATATTTTCTGAATATTTTCTCCCCAGTTGTCAATTGTTTTTTGACTTGATTCATGGAGTTTTTGTCAAACAAATTTATTAGAAATTTTATCTTCACCTTAGTGATTTAAGATGTCACCTTTGTCACACACTGTTTCCATATATATTTGGGTCTGATTCTAACTTTTATTGTATTCCAGTGGCCCACTTGCCTATTCTTGCACCAATACCATACTGGTTTGATTATAATGACTTTTATTTATTTATTAATACCTAGTAAAGTTAGTCCCAAACCATTTTTCTTTTTCAGTGTTTTCTTGGCCATTGCTACATGTTTGTTTTTCTATATGAACTTTAGTATCAACTTGTCTGACTGTATAAAACGGTTTGCTGATAGTTTTCTTGGAACTGCATTAACTTTACAAATTAACATAGGGAGAACTTAACATCTTTGGGATGTTCAGTCACTCTATCCGGGAACAGGGAATGTCTTTCTATTTGTTCAAACCTATTTTATTGTCCTTAAGTAGTGCTTTAAGATTTTCCTCATATAGGGACACCTGGGTGGCTCAGCGGTTGAGCATCTGCTTAGGGCATGATCCCAGAGTCCCAGGATCGAGTCCCACATCAGGCTCCCTGCGTGGAGCCTGCTTCTTCCTCTGCCTGTGTCTCTGCCTCTCTCTGTGTGTCTCTCATGAATAAATTAATAAAATTGTAAAAAAAAAAGTTTTCCTCATATAGTGTTTATACATCTGTTGTTAAAATTAATTGTAACTACTTAATCCTGTTTGTTTTTATAGTAAAGAGGGTTGTCTCTAACATTGTTTTCTGTTTATTGTTTGTGGATATAAAGGCTATTGATTTTTATATGTTAATGTCATATACTTCACTGAATTATTTTATTGTGTAAATTAAATTTATCATTGATTTTTTTCTGGGTTTCCAGGTATAGTATCATATCATCTGCAAATATAAATAGTTTTACTTCTTCTTTATCCATTCCAATGCCTCTAATTGATTTCTCTTGTCTAATTGCATTGGCTAATACCTCTAGTACAATGTTGGATAATAGTGGATAGTGTGCATTCATGTCTTATTTCCAGTCCTAAAAGCATTGCTGGTGGCATTCAATCATTAAATAAGGAATTAGCTTTAGGAGCATGAGTGTGTGTGTGTGTGTGTGTGTGTGTTAAAGGGATACATGCCCCCTAATGTTTTTATAGCAGCATTACTATAATAGCCAAATGCAAATAGCCCAAGTGTCTATCAATTGATGAATGGCTAAAGAAAATATGGTATATATTAAAACGGCATTTTAGTATTACTCAGCCATCAAAATGGAATGAAATATTGCATTTTCAATGACATGAATGGAGCTAGAGAGTTTTTGCTGAAAGAAATAGATCAGAGAAAGACAAATGCCATATGATTTTACTCATATGTGGAATTTAAGACACAAAACAAATGAGCAAAGGGGAAAAAAGAGAGAGGCAAGATAAATAAACTCTTTTAAAAATTATTTTATTTATTTATTCATGAAAGACAGACAGACAGAGAGAGAGAGAGAGAGAGAGAGGCAGAGACACAGGCAGAGGGAGAAGCAGACTCCGTGAAGGAAGCCCGATGTGGAACTGCATCCCGAAACTCCGGGATCATGCCCTAAGTCAAAGGCAGACTCTCAACCACTGAGCCACCCAGGCATCCCCCAAGAAGTAAATTCTTTAAGTATAGAGAATGAACTGATGGTTGCCAGAAAGGAGATGGGTGGGAGGATGGGTTAAATGGATGATGGGGATTAAGGAGAGCACTTGTGATGTGCACTGGAGATTGTATGGAAATGTTGAATCACTATATTATACATCTGAAATTAATATCACACTGTATGTTAACTAACTGGAATTTACATAAAAACTTTTTTAAAAAGTATTCTTTAATTCCTATATTTCTGAGTGTTTTCATGATAAATGGGTATTGATTCATTCAAAGGCTTTCTCAGCTTCTATACAGACATAATATGATCTTTTCCTTTGATTTATTATTATGGTATGAATTAACTAATTTCCAAATATTAAACCAGGTTTGCATTTCTGGAATAAATCCCACTTGGTTTTGATGTTTTATTTTCTTAATGTGGCATTGTATTCTTTTTGCTAATATTTTATTTAAAAATTTTATATCAATGAACATTATGTTGGTCAATAGTTTTCTTTCTGTGCAGTGTATCTAGTTTAGATATCAGTATTATGTTTGCTTCATAAAAGAGATTAGAGGGGCACCTGGGTGGCTCAGTCAGTTCAGTGACTGCCTTTGGCTCAGGTCATTATCCCAGAGTCCTGGAATAAAGCCCTGCATGCAGCTCCCTGCTCAGGTGGGAATCTGCTTCTCTTTCTGCTCCTCACCTCATTTGTGCCTCTCTCTCTAGCTCTCTTTCTCTCTCTCAAATAAATAGAATCTTAAAAAAAAAAAAGAAATTAGAAAGTTTTCCTTCCTTTTAAGTGTCCTATATTAATGTTTTGGTAGAATTTTTCTGTGAAATTGTCTGGGTCTGGTGCTTTTCTGTGGGGGGTAGTTACTTAATAATTTTCTGTATCTTCTATGGAAATTGATCTTTAAAATTTTTCTAATTCTAATGAGTTCAATTTTGCCAATATGAATTTCCCTGGGAAATTACCAATGTCTCTACTATATATATATTTTTTAAGATTTTATTTATTCATAGCGAGAGAGAGAGAGGCAGAGTCACAGGCTCCATGCAGGGAGCCCGACCTGGGACTCCATCCTGGGTCTCCAGGATCACACCCCAGGCTGCAGGTGGTACTAAACTGCTGTGCCACCGGGGCTGCCCTACTATTTGTTTATAAGTCATGTATGATTTCAAGTTTTTTCTTGTCTCAATGGTTATTTCCTCTTATTGAGATTCATTTAAAGTGCATTTTAAAAGAAACCAAATATGGGGTGCCTGGGTGGCTCAGTCAGTTAAGTGACTCTTGATTTTGGCTCTTTTCATGATTTCAGGGTCATGGGACCAAGCTCACATTGAGCTCTGTGCTCAGCACAGAGTCTGCTTCAGTTCTGCTTCTCCCTCTGCCCCTCCCCCTACTTGAGCTCCCCCTCTCTGAAATAAATAAGTAAATAAAATATTTTTATAAATAAATAAACAAATAAACCCCAATATGATGGGCAAAGGAACGAAAGACTTTTTCCTTTTTGGTGCACTTCTATATTACATTTCTCCCCAGTAGAAATATTCATGTAGTACTTATATAATTTTTAAAATATTTTATTTATTTATTTCAAAGAAAGAGAAGCATGAGGGAAGGGCAAGGAAGAGCAGAGGGAGAGGGAGAGAGAGGGAGAAAGCAAACTCATACTGATCATGGAACCCGATGAGGGGCTTGATCCCAGGACCCTGAGACTATGACCTGAACCAAAATAAAGTCAGCCACTCAACCAAATAAGCCACTTTTATAATTATTTATTACCCTATTTTTATATAATTTTAATATTTATAAATTTAAATTTAAATATATAATTTATTAATTTTATAAATTTATAAAGTTTTATAAATTTTAATATTTATAAATTTTGACCATTAAATAAGATATTAGTTTTAGGAGCATGAGTGTGTGTGTGTGTGTGTGTGTGTGTGTTTGTGTGTTAAAGGGATACATGCCCCTAAATAAAATAAATTTAAATATAATTTATTTATAAAATTTTACCCTATATAATTTTAATATTACCCTATTACTTACATAATTTTTAAAAAGCAATATGAACAGAAGAATAAAGTCCAAAGGACACAGACACATGCATACACTGAGGGGTGGCCTCTAACTAATAAGAGGTCTATGGCTCATTAGCCCCCTTTGATATAAATTAACATGTCAAGATACAATTTGAATCAGTTGATTCTTTTAAAAATTACATTGTATCTGAAACATATTCTGGAGATGATTGCATTATTAGTTAGATGAGCAAATTTTTAAGGGGCACCCATCCCTCCAACAAAAAGGAAAGCCTCTCTGTCAGCTTAAATATAGACTCCTCCTGCAGCTTTAGCATGGTCCCCCAGTTATACCAGGTGCTTAAAAGTTGATGACTGAGGGTCATCAATCCCTCAATCAGTTAAGCATCTGACTCTTGATTTCAACTCCGGTCTTGATCTCAGGTTCGTGAGTTCAAGCTCTGTATTGGACTTCATGCTAGCTGTGGAGCCTACTTTAAAAAAAAAGTTGATGATTGATTATTACTGTGGCATAATTATACCACCTTATGTTTTCATGATGCTTTTCAGGTGTTCAAAGCACTTCTACATATTTTCTTATTTGACCCTCACAATACCAAATTAGGTAGACTTGGTAGGGTATCTTCATTTTACAGGTGAAGGAAAAAATCTCAAAGAGCTTAAGTGGCTTTACCAAGGCCATCTGGCTGACATGGGGTGGGTTAGAACTGTCACTAAGTCCACTTCTCTTCCCTTTTATGCTATGGTGCTATTGCAGCTTGATTTCTTCTAGGACGTGTTTAAAAAAAATCACAATGTTTGCTAAATGATAATGTCAATAGCAGAGATGTTATATAGGCAAAACAATTTAGAAATTGCACTTTTAAATGCTCACTCAGCCTTAAGAGGTAATTATGTAATGACTTAGGAAACCCAGCCACTTTAGAAAACTTACTATAATGGCAAAATTATCTGTGATGCTAAGCAAAAGAATCAAGTATACTTTATTGCTTAGCATTTCTATTTAGCTGCAAGTAGAGTTTTGAGACATTCCACCCCCATCCATTCAACAAATATTTATTGAGTGCCAAGTACATGCCAATCACTTTTTTCACCACTGAGGATACAGCAGTGGACAAAGTCTGTGTTTTTAGAGCTCACACTCTAGTGGAGGGAGACAGATAACAAACAAAAATAAATATACACTATGGAAAATGCTATGGAGGAAGAAATGGCTCTCTTGCTCTCTCTTGCTCACTCAAACAAAATCTTTTTTTAAAAAAAGAAATACTGAATGTTTTATTTATTCATTTATTTTTACCTTCATATCTTCACCACATAGACCCTGTCTTTTGTCTTTATTTTTATAATAAATTGAATTTTTCCCTAAAGGACTAAAGCTACATAGCATGGGACTCTTGGAAACTTTAGTTAATAGGGAAAACAATCAGGAGAGATGCACTATTAGCCGGGCATTTGATGAGATGAACTGCCCTTTGTGTTTCAGAAATCATACTTCTTGCTTAGAATGTTTCTTTATCTTCTTCCTTTATGCAAAGGAAATATCCAGGATGCTTAATGTTTTGTGTTACTGTTATCCTCACAGTCTAATGACCTCCAAACCCAATACTCAGTGACTTAAAACAGCAGCCATATCATTACCTTACAATTCTATGGGTTGACCTAACTCAACGGGGCAATTCTGCTGGCCCTCTTGGTGTTTCCCAGCCAGGTGCATCACATGGTAGGGGAGGTTATTGTCATGTGGAAGTTTGCCAGTGATGCAGGAATGGCTGAGTCTTCCTCCTTCCCCCAAGTAGTGTTGGGCTTCTCCTCTCTATTTGGGTTAGAAAAATATGGCAGCTTGGGCTTCCTCACAGCATGGCAGCTAAGTTCTAGAAGGTAATGGAAGCTGCGTTTCCTTCTAAAGGCTGGGCCCAGAATTGGCACAGCATCATCTCCACTTCATTCTATTAACAGAATCATAGCCAGTCCAGAGTCAATGAGGGAGAGGACTGCACAAGTACATGAGTAGCAGAGAATTGCAGTGCACTGAGATCCATCTTTGGAGACCAGTTATAGCCTTTTCTCATCCTGCATCATTGTAGGTGTGTTTACTTTTGTTTAGAACCAAATAGAAAGTCTACAACACATGCTGATAAAAAATATTATGCAAACACAGAGAAAGGAATGAACAACACTTTCTGACAGGGAAAAGAAATGTCTTTGAAGGAAAGGAGATTTCAAGCCAAATTTTGAATGATGGATTGTCTCCCTGGGCAGCTCAAGTAGGGTAGATGAGGCAGAGAAAATAGCGTGTATGAGCTTGCTGAAGCATAAAGGAGCCAGTAATATTTGGGGAACAGAGGACTTAGGAACATGTGAAGGGGAGGGGGAGATGGTGGGAAAAAATAAAGAAGAAAGCTAGGGTTTGATCAAGGCAGGATATTCCAGGGGCTTAGAGAGTACTTCCACTAGCTGAGAGAAAAGCCAGAACCCCCTTTGGGTAAAGTTAATTCCTCAATACACACCATCTACCTGTATTTTGGAATACACATTGAGAGTGTAGGCTTTTGTTTGCCTGGGCTGGCCTGGCCCAGGTGGTTGCCATGACACTAATTTATAAATATCCTCATTCTCCTCTCCTGAGTACAGGGGATTGTGCTCCCTTAATCCCTTTGAAGATAGGCATAGCCTTAAGACTTGCTTAGTTGAAGACATGTAAGTAGAAGTGCTGAGCATGCAGAAGATTTAGAAGTCTATGAAAGAGTGTGCTCTCTTCAGCAGCAGATATATGAAAATTGGAACAATACAGAAAAAATTAACATGGCTCCTGCACAAAAATGTCATGCAAGTTTGTAAAGCATTCTATATTTTTAAGAACTTATAAAACTCAACATCCAAAAAACAAATAATCCAATTTAAAAATGGACAGAATATACAAACTGATATTTCTCCAAAGAAGACGTCCAGATGGCCAATAAACACAAGAGAAGATGCTCAACATTACTTACCATCAAGGAAATGCAAATCAAAACTACAATGAGATACCATCTCACATCTGCCAGAACGGCTAAAATCAAGAACACAAGAAACAACAGGTCAAGGAACACTTGTGCATTGTTGGTGGGAATGCAAACTGGTACAGCCACTGTGGAAAACATTATGGAGATTCCTCAAGAAGTTAAGAATAGAGCTACCTTACAATCCAGTAATCACACTACTGTGTATTTACCTAAAGAATACAAGAACACGAATTCAAAGGGATACATGTACACCTATGTTTAGAGCAACATTATTTGCAGTAGCTAAGGAATGGAAGCAGCCCAAGTGTCCATCCATTAATGAATGGATAAAGAAGATGTGGTGTGTATATATACATGTGTATATACTATTCAGCCATAAAAAAGAATAAAATCTTGCCATTTGCCATGACATGGATGGAGCCAGAGTGTATTATGCTAAGCAAAATAAGTCAGAGAAAGACAAGTACCATGTGATTTCACTCATGTGGAGTTTAACAAGAAAGAGAAAATGTAAGAGAGCAGGTGAAAGCAAGAAACAGACTCTTAATAGAACAATCTGATGGCTACCAGACGGGAAGAGGCTGGGGAGATAGGTTAAATAGGTAGTAGAGATTAAGAAGTGGACTTGAAATGATGAACACAGGGTGCTGTCTGCCATTGTTGAATCACCACATTGTTTTTGTTTTTGTTTTTTTAGTTTAATGTATTTTAATAGCAAACTTACAGGAACAGCACAGAAGACAGACAACATTAAAAACATGTACTTGCATGTAGGACAACTCAGAAAAGTATAGTGAATGGATGGAATCTACTGTATGATAAAAATGCTACAAACACCATTTAGTTGCCATCAATAAGAAATTTACTTGTTTAAAAAAAATTCAAATGCTGGTATTGTCCAGAAAAATTTAACAGGTTTATTTATAATTGTTATAAAGTTGAACTGCTGAAACGTGTTCACTGAAACATTTGGACTTGCATTAATGCTTTATATCCCTGCATTTATATTAAAAATTTACACACAAATGAAAATGGAAAAACTGCCAATACCTGATTTCTGTCCCCTATTTTTCCACTTGCAATCATATACTAGGTATATGACCCCATGGAAAAAAAAAATATCTAACGTTCAGAGAATTACCAATAACAGGAAGAAGAGAAAAAAAATTTTTTTAAAGAATGAAATGTTTTCCATCATAGTGGATTCTTAAGCACGTTCTCCACGTATGCAGCGTGCTAGCTGGATGTCTTTTGGCATAATTGTGACACGTTTGGCATGGATAGCACACAGGTTGGTGTCTTCAAAGAGG
Organism: Canis aureus; assembly: GCF_053574225.1. Taxonomy (NCBI): domain Eukaryota; kingdom Metazoa; phylum Chordata; class Mammalia; order Carnivora; family Canidae; genus Canis; species Canis aureus. The sequence continues at coordinate 70,937,488 of NC_135611.1, read as the reverse complement.
CCCACCGGATAGGCCTCACTTGCCTCCTGCAAAGCACCAATAGCTGCACTCTGGAAGCGCAGATCTGTTTTGAAGTCCTGAGCAGTTTCTCGCACCAGACGCTGGAAAGAAAGTGTGCGGATCAGAAGTTCAGTGGACTTCTGATAACGTCTAATTTCTTTTTTTTTTTTTAATTTATTTATGATAGTCACAGAGAGAGAGAGAGAGAGGCAGAGACACAGGCAGAGGGAGAAGCAGGCTCCATGCACCGGGAGCCCGACGTGGGATTCGATCCCGAGTCTCCAGGATCGCGCCCTGGGCGAAAGGCAGGCGCTAAACCGCTGCGCCACCCAGGGATCCCAACGTCTAATTTCACGGAGCGCCACAGTAGCAGGCCTGTAGCGATGAGGTTTCCTCACCCCTCCAGTAGAGGGCGCACTCCTGCGAGCGGCTTTTGTAGCCAGTTGCTTCCTCGGTGCTTCACCACCGGTCGACTTGCGGGCAGTCTGCGTTGTCCGAGCCGGGGTGCGGAGACCTCCTTACTTACCCCCTCTCCTTCGGCTGGAGCTCGGCGAGCTAGAGGCGGCGCTGGCGTTGGCGAGCGACCGCGGGGCGGCGGGGGCGAACACCCAATCACCACACTGTACTCCTGAAACTGATATAACACTGTATGTTAACTAAGTGGAATTAAAATTAAATTATTTTTAATTTAAAAAAGAAGTCAATAAGAGATTCATCACATATTCTTTCCCCACCTGAGGCACCAAAGAACATGGACTGAGATGGAGGCTCCATGAGCCTGGGCCCATGAGTAGTCATGAAGAGCTTGTGCTCTGCCCTAGTCCTCAATGAACTTGCAGTGTGAATTACATGGGGATTGTTACTGCATATATCTTAGTCTATGTTGGCATTATACTGTAGGTGGTCTTAAACAAGTTATTTGGTTTCCCTGTGTCTTAGTTTCTTTCTTTTTAAAAAATATTTTATTTATGATATATATATATAGAGAGAGAGAGGGGCAGACACACAGGCAGAGGGAGAAGCAGGCTCCATGCACCGGGAGCCCGACGCGGGACTTGATCCCAGGACTCCAGGATCACGCCCTGGGCCAAAGGCAGGTGCTAAACCGCTGAGCCACCCAGGGATCCCCTTACTTTCTTTGCCTATAGAAAAGGAATAATAGTACATCCCTCTTAGGGTTATGCTGAGAATAAGTGAGTTACACATTATACTACTTTGCTAGGGCTTCCGTAACAAAGTACCACAGACAAACTCAGCAGACATTTTTTTTCCACAGTTCTGGAAGCTGAAAGCCAAAATCCAAGTGTGAGCAGGATTGGTTTCCTCATGGCCTTTTTCCTTGGCTTTTGTACATGGCTGTCTTCTCTGTTCCTTCATCCGATCTTCCCTTTGTGCACATCTGTGTCCTAATCTCTTCTTCTAGGACACCAGCCACATCGGACTAGGGTCCACCCTAGTGACCTCATTTTAATTATCTCTTTAAAGACCTTCTCTCCAAATACAGTTACATTCTGATGTACTGAAGAAGAGGACTTCAACATGTGAACTGGGGGTATGGGATACATTTCAGCCCATAACAGACATGAAAAGCATTTATAGAAGAATAGTATGTGATACATAGTAAATAGTCAATGAATTTAGCTATTATATTACTACCATTATCTTTTAAATATACTGATAAGGGATGCCTGGGTGGCTCAGTTGGTTGGGTGTCTGCCTCCAGCTCAGGTCATGATCTCAGGGTCCTGGGATGGATCTCCATGTCCCTGCTTGGTGGGGAGTCTGCTTCCCCCACTCTCTCCTTTGCCTCCCCCCCACACTCATGCTCTTTCTCTCTCAAATACATAAAATCTTTAAAAATAATAAATAAATAAATACACTGGTAAGAAAATATATTCAAGATACAGTATTACCTAAAGAAATAACATATTGTATATTATCCCTATTTATTTAATTAATTAATAAGCAATAATATTGTGCACTTGAAGAAAACAATCTAAACAATATACCATCTGAAAAGGCTGTACACTGTACAATTCCAAGTATATGACATTCTGGAAAAGGCAAAACTATGGAGACATTAAAAAGATCAGTAGTTGTCAAAGATTGTGGGAAGGAAGGAATAGATGGAGTACAAAGGATTTTTAGGATTTTAGAGCAGTAAAACCTGTATGAACCTGTATGATGCTATAATGGTGGATACATGTCATTAAACATTTGTCAAAAACCATAAAATGTGCAACACCAAGAACCTTAATGTAAACAATGGAGTTTGGGTGATAATGACACATCAATGTGGATTCACTAATTTGTAGACTATATTTTGCACACTACATTTGCAGTGTAACAAGCATATCACTCTGGTGGAAGTTGCTGACAGTGGGAGGGGTTTTGTTTACTGAGGGGCAGGGAGGAATATGGGAAATCTTGGTACTTTTTGCTCAATTTTGCTATGAATCTAAAGTTGTTTAAAAATAAAATTTTAAAAATTTAAAATACACAAAAAAGCCAAAATGTAATTATTTGGGGTGGGGAGGGATTAAGGGACAAATTATGAGGATTTTTCCATTACATATTTTTGTGATTGAGTTTCTTAATTTTTTTTGTGTTGTAAATGTATAATCAGAAACAAATATATAAGAAAACAAAAGTAAAGGATGGCCGACCCCCCATGGGATGAATAATAAAAAAACAAGGATGGCAGAATCCACACTCCATATTTCTGTCTCATGAGGCCTAATACACAGCTGATGCTCAATAGAAGTTGACATGATCTTCAAGTGCTTGTTAATGGTCTCAGCCAGCATACCACCTCCAAGAGATGCCCAGGGCCCAAGGCTCCATCCCCTCCAAACCAACCATTGCCCATTTGCCAACGACCCCTGATTGGGACTAATTACTTTAAAGGACATAATGGGGACTTGCAGGTCTTTGTTCCGGAGAGAGGAGAGAGGTATTCAGATATCTACCGGAATGGTCCTCAAAGGGGGGCCAGCAGGCCTGGAACTGGCAGGGCAGGAACCTCTGTCGGGGCCCTGAGAGACCACTGGGCATGATGAGGATTTTGAGCCAATACAGGAGACAGCAAGCCTATTGGGGCTTTTCTCTTGTTAATTGTATTCTTTCTGAAATGTGATAGCAGCTTGGACTTGGACTTGGGGTCTGGTTTCTAATTCCAGTTTTATTACTCACTGCTTCTGTGACTTGGAAAAACCATTCAGGCTTTTTCAATATCATTTCCTAAGGGGTCCCTGGCATAATGTGCATACTCTGCTGATTAAGGGATAGAGGTCTGTCTGCAAGAAACGAACAGCACTAGGGTGAATTTGAGGGATTTCCAGGTAGGAACTGAGAGGTATAAAAAGCAGAAGAAAGGCAGGACAAAGCAAGGCTTCCATGCAATAGACAGGACCTCTGGGGCCTTTTGTTCTGTTTTCCAATATCCATAAATGTGGAATCTAATATAAAATACAAATTTTAAAATATTCCCAAGGAGAATAAGAGAATCTCTCAAGGGGATAAAAATAGACTCCTGAGGTGTCAAGTAAAGAAGAAGCTGGAAAAGCCCTAGTGGTCCTGGAGGTGTCAGGGCAGAGGTCTGTTACACTGGGACAGGACTGAATGGCTGAGGGCTTGGTTTTTTTTTTTGTTTTGTTTTGTTTTTGTTTTTTTTTATTCATGACAGACAGAGAGAGGCAGAGACACAGGCAGAGAGAGAAGCAGACTCCATGAAGGGAGCCCGACGTGGGACTCGATCCCGGGTCTCCAGGATCATGCTCTGGGCCGGTGGCGCCAAGCTGCTGGGCCACCCAGGCTGCCCGAGGGCTTGGGTTTTGATGACCGTTCAGAGGTGGGAGATGAGGCCTAGGTGTAGGAAAATTTCTTAAATAGAAGTTATCTCTGGTAGTTATAGTGATTCTTAGAAAAGCAGCTGTGGCCAACAGTAAAGAAAACTTTTAGCCACCTCTGAGTGATCCAGGCAGCTGCTGACTTCCATAGCATTTCCCCAAGCCAACTGTAGCTTTGACTGATTAATCCAGGAATGGATGTAAATCTCATGTCCACCTCCTCATTTTAACACCTTCTTCTACTAATCACTCAAGTGTTCAAATCTATATCTAGAGTCATGCATACCAGCATTATTTGGGATGGCAAGACATGGTAAATACAAAACATTCATTAGTAGAAAGCTGGTCAAGTATGTGATAGTGGGCAGGTATTGACTTAATGCCACATGGCCCAGGTACACCCTTTATTGCCTTCTCTTCAATAATGGAACTGGGCCCGTAAATAGCTTTTCTTTGCCAACATAAAATGTTAGGCTCCATTAACAGAGAGTGCTGGAAGGACATTGAAAGAAAAAGAGCTTTTCTCTTCCTAGGTCTCAGGTAGATTATCACCAGACTCAGGCAGAGTGTGCTTTTTCTCCAGTGCCAAACTCCAAGTGGTGTTTTCTCTACTATATGCTAGGCCTCTGTTTTTTTCCAGCTCTCCAGGGGCAATGGCAGGATAGCTAGAAGCCCAGAATGCATGCATCTGTGTCCACCCAGGTGCCTGCTTTTGGTATCCTCTTCTCTGCCCCTTCTGTGCACACACCAGGGCCTGTGCAACTGGCCATATAATGTGCCAGCCAAGCCAATTTTGTTGCAGGCAGTGTCCTGGAGACTCCCGTCACCCCACCTCCCAGAGCTGCACGTAGAAGTATGCTCCATTCCTGCAAAGCAACTCAACAATGGCACCTGACTTGCCTGGTACACTCCTTCCCGTGTCAGCCTGGACTTTTCTGAGGCCTGGAGTGCTGCTCCTGCCTTCCCAGTAAATGTAGACCATCCCAGCCTGACAACTCAGCGAACTTCTCCACCATTCAGTTCACTCTGACCACACCTTCCTCAAGGAAGTCTGAATACCTTTCCAACTTTGTCCTTTCTTAGGTACCCACCCCTAGCCCTAAAGTATCTTTTTTTTTTTTTTTTGAAGATTTTATTTAGGGGCTCCTGGGTGACTCAGTCAGTTAAGTGTCTGACTTCAGATTAGGTCATGATCCTGGGGTCCTGAGATGGAGCCCCACGTCAGGCTCTGTGCTTTAGCAGGGAGCCTGCTTCTCCTGCTGCTTGTGCTCTCTCTCTTACTCTCAAATAAATAAAGATTTTATTTATTTACAAGGGAAAGGCACGGGGAGGAGGACAAGCAGACTCCCCACTGAGCAGGGAGCCCATTACAGGGCTCAATTCCACAACCCCGGGATCATGACCTAAGCTGAAGGCAGATGCTTAACTGGCTGAGCCACCCAGGTGCCCCCTAAAGTACCCTTTTTAGAATTTCTTTTCTTTCTTCTATTTTTATCAAAGTATAGTTGAGAATATTAGTTTCTTGTGTATGACATAGTGATTCAACAAGTTTATACATTGTGTAGGCTCCCCATGAGTGTAGCTGCTGTCTGTCACCACACAGCACTGCTACAGTACCACTGACTACGTTCCCTATGCTGTACCTTTTATTCCTCTGACATTTCCTGACAGGAAGTCTGTACCTTCCAGTCTCCTTTACCCATTTTCCCCATCCCTCCCCTCTGGCAACCATCAGTTTATTCTCTGTATTACAGGTCTGTTTCTTATTCATTTGTTTTTTTTTTTTTAGATTCCACATATAAGTCAAATCATATGGTATTTGTCTTTCTCTGACTTATTTCATTTAGCATAATGCCCTTTAGGTCCATCCATGTTTTTACAAATGGCAAAGTCTCATTCTCTGTATTTTCCTATCTTTATAGTTACTCTCCTATCACAGCTTAATAATTCTCTATATTAAGTCTCCCATTTATATTACTGTGTATTTCTGTTTTCTGATTGGACTCAGACATATGTAAAGCATTAACACACAACATAATATATTGTGGCCATTAAAATAATGATGTAGATATATATTTTTTTAAGATGTTATTTGTTTATTCATGAGAGACATAGAGAGAGAGGCAGAGAGAGAAGCAGGCTCCATGCAGGGAGCCTAAGGTGGGACTCAATCCCAGGACCCTGGTATCACACTCTGAGCCAAAGGCAGACGCCCAACTGCTGATCCACCCAGGTGTCCTTGTAGATATATTTATTGATACAGAACTGTGTCTATGACATTGCTGAGTAAGAAAAGTAGAGACATAAAATTATGTGTGTATACGTGCATGAAGTCTAGAAGGGTGTCAGAAACTGTCAGTGGATATTTCCAGGTAATGAGATTTTATGAATTTTACTGTCTTTGTACTGTTCTTAGTTTTACTTTCGTCCCATGAGTGTGTATAATTTCACTAAAAGCAATAAAGTTAATTCCTTCTAACCCTCAAAAAACTCAGAATACATGCCCTGGCTCTTTTGGTTCTGGCACCGATTCCAATGCGTGTAGGAGTCCCACACAGCACCTAGCTTTTCTCCAGATGCCAACAGAGTGTCTGAGAATTCAACTGAATTCTGTCACTATCTACCCAGGAACAGCTTCTGATTCCCCAGAAATAGCATATATTCCACAGGTTAAGGGTTCAGTCCTACAAGACTGTTTTCTGCTCCAGATGCCAGTCACAAGTGCTAGTTGTCATCTATGCTTCTGGCTATAAATCAGAACCTTCCTCAGGTTCAATTAATTTGCTAGAGAAGCACAGGACTCAGAGAAATACATTACTTACTAGATTTCTGGTTTATTATAAAAGGATACAATTCAGGAACAGCCAGGTATTAGAGATGGATAGGCCAAGGTACAGGCAAAGGAGAGCTTCCATGCCCTGTCTAGGCACACCAGTCTCCCCAAATCTCCACATGTTCATCAATTCGGAGGCTCTCTCAATTTCATCCTTTTGGGTGTTTGTGGAGGCTTTATTACATAGGCATGATTGATTAAATCATTGGCCACTGGTGATTGATTCAACTTCCAGCTCCCCTGCTCTCCCAGAGGTCAGGGGTGGGAATCCAAGTTCCAACTCTTAAATCACATGGATGGCTCCATTGCCAACCAACCTTGCTACCAAATTCTGAGGATCTGGGAGCTGTGAGCCAGGAGTTGTGAACAAGGACCAAATATACATGAGAAATGTATTTTGGTCATCTAAGTGGCCAAATATTTTTTTATACATCACAATATTACACTGGTGACACCTTTGGTTTTAAAAAGGTAAAGTCCAAAAAAAAAAAAAAAAAAAGGTAAAGTCCAAAATCCCTACCACAGTTTATGAAGTAATTCAAGGTCTCACCCCTCTTTATTGGTATAGCCCCATATTCTATCATTCTACACGGAAATTCAAATTAATCTGGAGGTCAATCATTCATCAAACCTGGCCTAAAACTCCCTCCTCTTTGGGATCTTTTCCAATTCATTCCCCTTATCCTTGTGTTAGGGTGTTAAATTCATCAAGGGTTATATGGCTAAGGACCTTTCAGTGGGAGAGGTGGTCTGAGACTCTGCAGGTGCAGAATCTCTGTCCTTCCTTGGGGGGGGGTCGGCTCTTTTTCATCATAAGCTTCTGAGCACCCTGAATGTACCAGCTTCTAAATAAGACTGAACTGTCTCAGCAACAAAGGACAAGCAGGTTTCCAGCAGATGATACTGACAGATCCAATTGCTGGCTTTGTATTTGTACTTCAGCTCAGTGCTTCTCAAATTTTACTGTGCACAGACATCCTTCAGGGTTGTTGTAAAGTGCAGGTTCTGATTCAGTAGCTCGGAGGTAGGCCCAAGATCATGCATTTCTAACAAGTTCCTGAGGGATGTGCATCCTTAGACAATAAAGTATTAGCTTATTTTTAAATACATTTTTGAAATATAATCTAAGTAGAAAAGCAGCCCTATTTCAACATCTTAGTCAACTCCACCTTAGCATGGACACAATACAGCTTTCACTCCACAAACTGATATGAGGGGAGACGGTCTTAGTAAGGCATTTATTTTTCTATTGGTGATAAAATTATGGACCTCCACTCAACTCCTCTTTAGGGCCTCACCTGCACATAATGTCTGCCCTCTGCTCATATTGTTTTGTTTGTTTGTTTAGAGAGAGAGAGAGAGAGAGAGAACACATGCACACACAAGTGGTGGAGAGGGAGAAGCAGCTACCCACTGAGCAGGAAGCTCGATGTACGGCTTGATCCCAGGACCCTGGGACCATGACCTGAGCCGAAGGCAGACAGTTAACCAACTGAGCCACCCAGGTGCCCCTAATATAGCTTTTTAAGAAGAGAAGCCATGTCCTGTTCATATCTCAGCTTTTAGTTCACCACTTAGAGGGAAGCATAATGGTTCGAAGTGCCAGTCTGCCTGTGTTCGTGTCCCAACTCATGCCCACTTACTGAGGTACTTCTCTTACTATAAGATGGGGGTAGTAGAAGCATCTACCCCTTCAGGTTGTTTTAAGGATTAAATGAAGAGAATTAGAATGATGGCTGGTGCCTAGCAAGCATTATGAAACAATTTGGCTGTGATTATTAGTGAATGTGTAGAATAATGAATCTTTCAGAAATAGTATTACATCCATTTGCTCATGTAGAATGTATCAGTTAATTTTCACACATTAATTAATGTGTTGCATTTTTATTTTTAACACGTGCAAAATTATTTGTCAGGAGCACATGGATGCAAACAAGAAACTCATTCATTCACACAACAAATATTTCCTGAATGAAGGGCACCTCTGCAGGCACTGAAGATGAGGCCAGGAAGAGGAAAGAAGGGATACAGAAATGAGCTAAATACAACTTCTGGCCTGAAGGGAGAGAAATAAGAAGAAAAATTTACAATGCAGGGTACAAGAGTCCAATGCTACAAGAGGCATAGCAATAATATGTTCTTGCTAGTCATCACTGGGGAGGATTCTGTGTGTTTCCTGCCCAGCATCTATTCCTATATGCAAGAATTAGAAACCATATTTTCCTCGGGGAACCACCCCCCTTTCAGTCTGTCCCAGCATTCAGGGAGCTGACTACAATTAGACCCCAGCACAGCCTTGTGACCCAGGCCTGGCCGATCAGAGAATTAAATGCCCTTCACTATAGCAACTGGTTCAAAGGTGTACACATGACCAAAGATAGGCCAGCGATTCAATTCTGGTATTCCTGAATAAATGTGGAGCTAAAAAGGTCTAAATTCCAAATTATTTTATTTAGCTTTGGCTAAAGTTTCAACCAAGAATGAGCTTTTAAAGGTAAGAACTTAGAATAAAATTCTGTTCTATTAGCACAGTGAGGATATAAACAACTCTGCTAGCCAGTCCCATCCTGCCATAAGAAAAAAAGCTAGAGAGAACCTCAGTGATACCAAGGCTACAAATATTAGTAGGTTGGGTACAGGTCCTTTCTGGATTTAAATATTCTGTATCTGGTCATCATGAGTGGATTTTGGCTTGCACAATGTTCTGTTGCATCCTTATTGTTAATGCTTTATAGTTCTACAACCACTAATTTTGAGACTATATATTCACTTTATTCATTTCCTGTGGGAAACTGAATTTAAATTCACTAATCAGTCTTTTAACAACTAGATCAGGAACTTTATTGATCTTATTACAATTGACTCAACTACATAAAAATATGAGATCCTCTTAGAATTAAGAAAAATATTATTTTATAGAAGTAGAAACAACTGTAAGATAACATAATTTTTTTTATCCTTTTCAATTTACTTCTTTGCTTTTATCTTCCCATCAATCATATGAGGAACACAGTGCTGATTAGAATCATCCTAATTTTATTGAGGAGAAAGCAGACAAAGCAGTAGTGGTAATCCATTGGCAAAACAAAGTATATAGAAGGCAACTCATTGGTGATTCACAAAAACTCAAACTCTTTACAGCTTGACTGGCCCCTGTGCCCTGGTCCTCACCTAAGCATCGTTCCCTGCATGTAACTCTGAAAGTAATACAGCTAGGCATTTTTAAACTCTAGACTGGACTTTCTGTGAATTTCAAGTCAATCTGGGAGATTTTAGTGTATTTTATTTTGCTGTTCCTAGTGCAATTTGTATATTAAGTAACTCAAAGTAATTAGCATTTTGTAAGTAATGCTACAAAATGAATGAATAACTGCATTTCCACTAGTGCCAATAGATAACTGCTACGGAAGGGCTGGTAGTATTATTCATTTTCCACACCCCATTGCTTTTTTGGTATGCTTTGTTTTCTAAGTTATATGGGGGTGTGTGATTTCTGTTATTATAATTACTAAAGACGGTTTTTAAATCTTGAATTATTAAAAATATCAGTCTACTAAATTGACCACATTAAATGCAATGTTACAAATAACTCAGGCTAATATGGTAGCCTAAATTTCAGGAGTGCATTTAAGTATGCAATCTCCCCGCAGAAAAATAGATAAAATTGTGAGGTTGCTTAATAAGTTACCATCAGTAAACTCTATGGGAATCAATAGTCCCAAAGGAAGCCCATGGCCAGCTAAGGTCAGCCAGAGGCTACTTATGTCTATTTCAGCGGTTCTAAACCTAAAGCAACTAGGATTGGTTGACTTACATGTTTTAGGCAGCTATGATTTGGAAATTAGGATGCAGTGCTCACAGGGCATGCCTTAAGAACTTGCTGTAGTTGGCTATAGCAGAAATAGGAGGGAAATGGGGGAGTGGGCTGTTTCCAGAAGTCCAGTAGAAAGATGACAGGTCCTCTCTCAAGTGGTAACAGTTCTTTGGTATTGTTCTTATGATGGGCAGCTTAAAGATGCCAAAGACAACTTTGGCTTGAAGCAGGGCTTCTCATAGTATGATCTCTGGCACATGTGGTGATTCTGTTGCGTGAAGAATCTTTGGAAATTTCATCCACCTCATAATAATGAGGTCTCAAAGGACTCTACCTGGTCTTAAGTCTGATTCAAAATGATGACAATATACTAATAATGATGATAATGACTTTTATTGAGGACTTAGTTTGTGCCAAGCATGGTGCCAAATGCTTCTATGCATTATCTGACCCAGTCTTCACAATAACCCCCTGAAGTAAGTATCACTATTTTTTCTCCAATTTACAGATGAGAAAACTGAGGCACAGAAATAAGAACATGTCCAAAATCACAAAGTTAGTTAGTGGTAGAGCCAAGATTCACATCATGATCTAACTCCAAAATATATGCTTTAAAAATTGTGGTAAGAGGGGATCCCTGGGTGGTGCAGTGGTTTAGCGCCTGCCTTTGGTCAGGGCGCGATCCTGGAGACCTGGGATCGAATCCCACATCGGGCTCCCCATGCATGGAGCCTGTTTTCTCTCTGCCTCTCTCTCTCTCTCTCTGTGACTATCATAAATAAATAATTAATTAAAAATTGTGGTAAGATACATATAACATTTACCATTGTAGCCTTTTTTTTTACATTCATTCATTCCACAAAGGAAAGAACACATCTCCATGTGTACAGGCATGCTCATGTTCCCATGTAACAGAGCTTGCTGAAATTTACAGCCAGACCAACATTCTATCTGATGTGTACTCCCAAGTAAAGCTGGTTTATGAGGACTATGAGCAGGTGCAGGACTTGCTTTCAAAGCTTTCCTTCCTTTATCAGCACTCCTGATTTTATAAACTCATCAACCTCATTCTTACTCAAATATCCTGATGAATCTGGGTATAGTAGGGCTTCATGGGGACCAAAACATTTTTAACAAAGCTTTGAAGCATCTCAGCAGAGGATCCATGGCTCAGGCAGCCCCACCCACAGGGCCAATGACTCCCAAAGTCCACCGAGAGCACTAGTATGGCCATTTTAAAGTGACATTTAGTACATTCACATTTTGTACAACCATCACCACTACAAATTCCAGAAAATTTTCATCACTCCAAAAGGCAACCTCATGCCCATTACATGGTCACTTCCTGTCCCTTCTCCCCTGAACTCCTGGGAACCACTAATGTGCTTTCTATCTCTATGGATTTGCCTATGCTGGACATTTTATATAAATGGATTCATATTATATGTGGCTTTTTGTGTTTGGCTTCTTTCAGTTAGCATAATATTTTCAAGGTTCATTCATGTTGTAAGAGGTAATAGTACCTCATTCCCTTTTATAGCCAAATATCAATCCACTGAACCACATTTTGTTTACCCATAAATTGATGTACATTTGGGTGGTTTCCACCTTTTGGCTATTGTGAGTAGTGCTGCTATGAACATCCATGTGTAAGTTTTCATTTGAACACCTGGTCTCAATTCTTTTGGGTAAAAAGAATAGGCTTTTGATTATAAACCTCTGCTGATTCCAAAAAGGAGATGACCAAATAGCTTAAAATTTTCAGTCATTCAACAAAAACTTACTGAGAATCTACCACATCACTACCTAGAATGCTAATACTGGGAATATAAATTGCAATGAATAAAAATGAGGTGAATGACAGGTATCATGCCTGTCCTCCTTGGGAATGACAGAAAATTGAGTAAAACATGAATCTGGCAGCAGTCAGGCTTACGGGTTCCTTTCTCCTTTGCTATTAAAGGAAAACAAAAGCTGGTGATAACACAGAAGCAAGGTGCTCTAATGGGATGCTTCTGAATCAACAAATATAACTAAGAGTAGATTAAGCTATGTTATTTATCATCGTATATAATAAGTCTGAGGTAGGGAGTTTCCCCAGTGGGACAGGTCAGCAGCTCAACAACACCAAGGAGTTAGATTTTCTCCATCCTTCTGTTCTGCCAGGCTCATAGTCACAATAAGAGAGAGCAGCTCTAGGCATTATGTCCTTTTCACATATAACAAAGAGTAAAGAACAGAGGTGGGAAATGGCAGATCCCTTCTCAATCCCTTTTTAGATATAAGAAAAAATGTTCCCAGGAGTCCTCCAGAATACTTCCCTCAGGGAAGATCTGCACCAAGAGCCTATTGCTACACTAATCATTGGCAGGAGAATGGAATTACAGTGCATGATTTAAGATTAATCAAGTTTGAGGCTAGAAGGGGGCCCAGCTTCCCCTGGCCCATACAGGCACCTGATACCATAACAAAACACAGGTTCTGGGGGAAAATGTAAGAGGAAAAGGAAGGGCTATGAGACAAGCAGCTGGGTGCCAGGCAAAACTTCCTGGAGGATTGTCCAGTTCAGAGTTCTCTGAGCTCCAGGCCTTAAATGAAAACAAACAAATGAAACAAAACCTCAACATGTCCAGAACTGATTTCATGATTCTCATCAAAATGGTCTCTTACAGTGCTCCATTTCCTTGGAATGCACCACCATGGCAGCTGCACAAGCCAGAAATATAGGAGTCATCATACCCTCTTCTTTTTCCTCAACACCCGTACCTACTGCGTCACCAAGTCCTGTTGATACAACCTCCAGAATAGCTCTTGAATCTACTGATCCCTTCCCCTCCACTGCCACCATTCTAATTCAAGTCACATGCATCAACTCTTCCCTGGAGCTCTGCGACAATCTTTTGCTTGGTCTCCTTGCATTTACTCCGACCTGCCTCCTATCTAGTCCTTCACATTGCAGCTGTGGCATTTTAAAATACATGGCTTAAGCTTAAAATTTGCTTCCCGCTACTCTTAGAATAAAGACCAAGGTAAGGGTCTCCGCCAGCTCTTTGCAATTCAGTTACAACGGTTTCCTTTGAGCGTTAATGGCTTGTGCTCCATCCCACCTCAAGACCTCTGTACTTGAGGTTGCCCCTGCCCCCGCCATTCCTCGTGTCTCAGTTTAACCGTCACTTCGAGGGAAAGCCTTTCCAGGCCTCCTAATTAGGTCAGGTCCCTCTGCTTCGGGCGCGTAAAAAAGTCCGTGCCTTCTGTTTAGGGCGCTTTTCTGTCTGCAGACTAAGATTGATGAGAACACGGAGCTCGCATCCCTTACAGCACAACCCCTTACAACCCCACTGCGTAGTTGAACGGCTGGAGGAATATACACACTTCCAAGAGTGGCCCGCAAGGACTGCATCCCGTGTCCCGGAAAGAGGACGGGTAACAGCCGGAGCCCGCCCGCACAGCCCGGCAGCCCGCACGACCGGCAGCCCGCACCCCCAGCCCCGCGGCTCCTCCCGGTAGCCCCGCCCCTGCGCCCCGCCCCTGCGCCCCGCCCCTCTCTGCTGAGCCTGGGGGAGGGGCATAGAGGTCGCGTGACGTGACAGCAGCCCGCCGTTGATTGGGCTTCCAGGGACGCCGGCTAGGGGAGGGGGCGTGTCCTCCTGTGCTGATTGGCTGCCGAGGGGCGCCGGGGTGGGCGGTGGCGGCGGCGGCGCGGCGGCGGCGGCGGCGGCGCGGGGGCAGGTGCCGAGGGGGACGGGACCCCGCAGGGCAGGGCAGGGCAGGGAGGGCGGCAGCGGCGGGCGGGATGGGTCCTCGCCGCCGGCTTTGCTGAGACTCGCTCGCGTGGGCTGCCGGCCGCAGGCCCGCAGTGGCCGCGGGGCATGAAGGGCGTTCTGGGAAGTCCCGTGGCCGCGGCCGCCGCCGGCGCCGCGATGCAGGAGAGTTTCGGCTGCGTCGTGGCCAACCGCTTCCACCAGCTGCTGGACGACGAGTCGGACCCGTTCGACATCCTGCGTGAGGCCGAGCACAGGCGCCAGCAACAGCTGCAGCGCAAGAGGCGCGACGAGGCGGCGGCGGCTGCCGGGGCCGGCAACCGCGGCGGCAGGAGCCCGGCCGGGGCCTCGGGCCACAGACCTGGCGCGGGTGGCGGCCGGAGGGAGTCCCAGAAGGAGCGCAAGAGCCTCCCGGGCCCCGGCGCGCCGCAGCCGGACAGCCCCGGGGTCGGCCCGCCGCCCCCTGGTACGCGCGCCCCGCCCGGCACCTGGGCGCCCCCGGATAGGCGCGGGGGTCGGGGGGCAGGACAAGGGGGTCACGGAGGTCATCGCTCTTGGCCGCCTCCCGACCTCCGCTGCGAGACCGGGGCCTGGGGGTCCTGGTCCAGAGGGAAGGGGCCTTGTGGCGTTGGAAGGTAGGAGAAGAGGACGGGAGGGGGCGTCACGCCCCTCGCGGGGGTGGAGGGGAGCGGGCGTGGAGCGAGGGTCTCAGCGTTCTGGAGCTGAGCCCTTACAAGTTGGGCAAAGTTGAGTCACACGGCTCGGGCGGTGCGTGTGGCGGAGGTGACCCCGGCGAGCTCAGAGGTAGAGCGTGCGGAGTCCGACTCCGTCCCCCAGCCGGACCTCTGTCTGCAGGATGCCGGTCGGGAGGCCGCAAGGGAAGCGTGGTGGGGAGGGGAAGGCAGGAGGGCGCACCCGGCCGCGGGGTGCTGGAGCCGAGGCCTAGGTGACCGCGGGGAAGGGCTGTGACGTCAGGGCCAGGAGCGGAGTGCGGCGGGGACGGCCGCGGGGTCCCCGGCTGCGTGCGGGCCGCGCCTTCACCCCACCCCGGCACCCTCCCGCAACCGGCCGGTCGTTGTCCAGTGCAGCATGTAGTGTCCTTGGGATATGTAACCTGTCCTTAACTCGGGCTGCTTCAAGAAAAGCGTTTGTAACCTTTCACCTTTTCAACAAGCACAAAGTTCCCCACACCGCGTGTACCAGAGACCCCGGTCCGCATCTATCAGGGAGGGTGCTCAGGACTCGCTTGTCACCTGAACTGCATCAGCCCGTAGTCTGCAGGACTCCACCTGTGTTCCATCTGTATTCCTAAAATAAGGCGGTGATGCTGAGTGAGGCTTGCTTAATGAAAGTATTAAGGTTAAGATGTGTCGTCCGACCGCTCAGCCGTTGTTGGGCAGCGTATTCAACTCGCTTCTCTGGCTCGTTCCTTGCTCATGACAGCTGTGCTCCCAGCTGAGGTTACAACTCCTGACTTAAGGGTTGGGTCTTTGACTCGGGCAGGCTAGGTAGTATTTACCTGTAAAACTTCAGTCCAACAGTATCGCTTGTGAATCAGAAAATTCACTACAATAAAGATGTTGGAAACTATTTTAAATGCTTCTGGATATCTCAAGACCCCCATGCTGGTAGGGCCAGTACGTTTATGGGCCTATTTAAGGTGAATGAAGCTTGAGATACATTGTACATTTTGTGTTCTCATTTTTCTCATAAATCTATTTAGATAAACATAGTAATGAAAAAACTGAGGAAGGCTCAGCTTTTCCTCTCCCTTTTTAACAACTGAAAACAATGTGTTTTATCCTTTAGAATAGTGTGAAACTCCATTTAGTGCTATCTGTTAATACATTGCTTTTTAACCTTTTTAATGTTGAAAATCATGCATTATTATAAGAATTTTGAACGGTTCCCTAAATGTATGAAGTAAAGTAAAATTATCCTGTTTTTCTTACTTGTTAACACTTTGCATTTATGTACATACAGAACTATTTCTTTTTTTCTAATTTAAATGATATATGAGCTGAGTTGCAATCTGCTTTCCCTTAGCATTGTAATCTGGGTTTACTAACTTTTCTGTCAGTTGTTCATGATCCAGATGATCTGGCTTTTGAGATCCATATTAAAAATCTTTAGTTAATTTTGTAGTTAAAATGGAAATTTTGTCATTTGTCAATTCTTTTTCAGGCCTGTGTTCAGTTCATTAATTTACATTCATGTAGTTACTGTACTAAATTTTTAGAGAGCTACTCTCTCAAGGTTTTGTAGCCCTAATTGATATGGATTGTGCTTTTCTAACATTCAGAATTTTTAATTTAGAGTCTTATAAGTGAATGCTCAGTATGGACAGGAATCAAAGTCAAAACATATTTGACATATATTGGAAACATTTTTGGATACGGATGTGGAAAGCGTAAGATTTTCCCATAGAAACAGGTTTTTAACGTCCTTCACTATTGAACAACATATATAGACTGTACCCAAGCCTTGTTCGATAAATTCATTCTTGAAATTCATAGAGGCTATTTAAGCTTTGCTCTTCCTAACCTTTCAGAACTACTGTCCTTGAGTCAGAGCTCAACTTTATTTTGTAGAACATCTCACTGTAAATTTTATTATACTCTGTCCCTTCATATGGGCTTGGGTATAGGTCAGTGCTTAGACAACATGTGCCAGCCTTTTATTGGAAAGAGCTAGAGAAATTCAGTGTTTGCATTATCCACTTGGTGCTGCTGACCCAGCACAGAAACAGTCGGTTCAGCTGCAGTCTTGATCTCTTAGCACTAGATTGTGGGGGAAAAAACTGGACCCCTTTTAATCTTTGGGTGGTGGGGAGAGAATGAAATGTTCACAGTGTACTTATAATTCTAATAAGTAGAATAATACTTAATACAGTTATACTTAATGGTTTTTAATTTATGTACCAAAACTTGGGAAGAAGTTTTAGTACAAAGTATGCACTAAATGTCATTTTAAATTTTGAATGGTGAATTCCAAATTTAATTTAATTAAAAAAAATAACCTTGAGGAAGCAAATAGGGTGGGATAAGCTCTTAAGTAATTCTGTAGTTGAGTGGAAATATTAAGATTTTAAAAAATAAGTTATAATGAAGAACTTTGAAGCAGCATTAAAAAAACTTTTTACATTGAGGGAAAAGTATTGAAAAGTAGAGTTTAGACTATTGTCATAGTCTGTTTTCAACTTGTTAGATAATTAACTTTCATAATAACATTTTCTACCTAACATTTCAAATTTGATCTCTTTTGGTAATGTACGTGCCCTCAGATTTGGCATTGCAGACTCCTGGGATAAGTGTCAATCTCTTTTTTGCTTCTGTGAGAGGGGCAGGATCTATTTATGACAGCATCTTTCCCATATCCTCAACATGTCATTAGCTCAAATTGTGACATCAGTACAGGATCCAAATTGGACTTAAGCATTTCTAGGTTGTGGGACAATGACTTAAGATTGAACTTAGATTTATTGTATAACTTTTCACATTTGAAAAAAATAGTTTGTTAACTAACAGGTAATAAGTTGCACAATTTTATGTTAGTGGTGTCACAGACTTGATTTTTGCTTTAAAATGGGACCGGTAAGGTATTGGAACTATGTTAATACTTACCTGTGCCCAGTAAAAAGTTCAGATAGGAAATATTTGGTAGGAAAAACAGAAAAATATGTATAAACATATATTCCTTAAGAGTCATGTGTTATCTAAGTAAGAAAGGAATCCGGGAATTTAAAAAATACCCATTAATTCAAATACATTTAATATTTTTATAGCCATACAACGAATGTGAAGGGTAAGTTATACCAAGGAAAATTGAAGCTACTATAATAAAAATAATGTGTCCTGTTTGAGATGGAGACCTTTCAAATGTATATAGAGAAAAATAAACACATTTTTGGAAGATGATTTAAGAAGTGACAAAGTTCTTCATTACTGAATTTATCGAGTATTGGCTGCCCTCAGAAATAGAATCTACTTAAAAATTTTAAAGCACCAAAAGCAGAGAGGAGTAAAGAGAGAAAAAGAGACTGAAGCCTGTAGTGGACCCAGCTGAGTGCTGGCTTCTGCGAAGGAGAGATGCCCCTTCGAGTGCTGACTGGCCCTCGTATGAGTTGGCAAATAGCAGTTTGGCCTCCTATTGAGAAGTATGATCATAAATGTATGAAACCAAAAAAAAAAAAGTAAATAAATAAATGTATAAAACCCATCAAAGAGAAGGAGAGCAGGAAAATCTGTTTTCAAACAAAAAAGATGATAGTAGTATAGACTATTTAGAAACTAAAACCTTAATAGCCAATGATGAATCCTAGTTCATTTAAAGAACAATCTGCAATATAGTGTCTGTCCTTTAACTTTTCTGTATGGTGCTTAACTACGACATTTTAATAAAGTAGTTTCTGTCAAAAACAATTTAGCAAACATGAACTGTCACACTTATTGTGAGATACCTGTATGTTAGTTGGTATAATTTATATTGCCTAGGACAGAAGAGAAAGAGAACATAAGTATCTTAAAAGTTTTTTTAGGAAGTACAGTTGACCCTTGAGCAATGTGGGAATTAGGGACACCACCCTCCTGTGCAGGCAAAAATCCACATAACTTTTGACTTCCTCAGAATTTACCTAATACCCTACTGTTGAGTGAAAGCCTATGGATAACAGTCAATTAACATGTATTTTGTGAATGTGTTGTGTATTGTATTCTTACAGCAGATAAGCTAGAGAAGACAAAACACATTTACACTACTGTATCTCAAAAAATCCATGTACACATGGCCTGCACACCTCAATCATAGTGTTGTTCAAGGCTCAACTGTAGTTGCTTTGGGCCGTGACAGCATCTACAACTTCTTTGAATGTTTTCAAACTTCCCAGATTTTCCTATGACTTTAACTTCTAGAAAAGTAGAATTTAAAACTCTCTCTGGACAGTAAATGTACTGTCATGGACCCGGTGTCCCAGCTCTCCCTTCTGATTTGTCGCCAGCAGGCCAGAAGCGAGCTCCCAGAAGAGGGGAGCAACAGGGATGGAATGACAGCCGGGGGACAGAGGTGACGCTTGACAGAGCAGAGCGGAGATCCTACAGGGAATATCGACCCTATGAGACTGAGAGACAGGCCGACTTGACACCTGAGAAGTTCACAGATGAAAAGTACGTACTGCAGGGAATGGGGAGCCAGAGGGTTTTCAGAGAACTGCTAGCATTTGCAACCTCTTCATGATGCCAGTCCTGGGAATATTTTGCCAATTTTAGTTGGGAGTTTATGTGACATGGAAGGAAATGGTCGTATGGTGAAAAATAAATTATTTATTGGTAACTGAGCAAAGACTCCCTAAAAAACTGCACAGGAGTCTGGGAAACTGGTTACATTTTGTTTTGCAGTGTAGGCTAGGGATATAATTATGGTTTTGATTTAACATTACTGATTTAGACTACTAAAAATGTAAACAAGTTTCTGGGCCTATGGTTGGTTAGGTCAGTTGGCTCTCATGATGACAGACATTTTAAGAAAAACTGATACAGTGTGTGACACCAATTCCTGGCTCCCATACCTTCCTCTAGAAAGTGCTGTAACCTGGCAGGTGGTGCCGGCATGTGGAGCTGGACTCCTGAGTGATGGGGCTGCATGCAGGCTGTGTGTGCCTACCTGTACTCGCAGAGCAGTCCTCGGGGTCTTATGCTTGGTACTACCATGGCAGGGGCTTGC
Source organism: Canis aureus (assembly GCF_053574225.1). Lineage (NCBI taxonomy): Eukaryota > Metazoa > Chordata > Mammalia > Carnivora > Canidae > Canis > Canis aureus. The sequence continues at coordinate 70,917,514 of NC_135611.1, read as the reverse complement.
TGCCTGAAGTTTTTAATTATTCAACCTGCACAACACTGAATTTAGATTAAGCAAGCAACTTGTGAATCTCGTTTAAAGCAAAGTAGGTAAAAAAAAGTCTAGGGAGACTAGAACCGTGTATGTGGACTCTATCAGCTGTCAACAGTTTCATGTCAAGGGAGCCATTATTCCCAAAGTCTTTCAACTTCTTGACTATTCATTCCATTTCTGATCCTGGCTACAAGTTTTATTCAAAGGATAAGGCTTTGTAAAACCATGTTCATTAAACTGCCCTACCACAAAAAAGTACAAAAATCCAGCAGAGAATAAGTAGCTCAGTCTGGGAGGGCTGAGGCAGGTGATGACTTTCACAGATCCAGACCCTAGAAGTCACATATTCAGAACATGAAGATGGTGTATCTGCCACCATGTCAGAGGGTAAGGGAAAAGAAAGGCTTAATTCTGCAATTTTTGGTGATTTCTTCAATTTTGCTGTGTAATGGCCATCGTCTGCTTGCTTACAAAAAAAGTTTTTGGATCAGAGCTATTTATTTGGGGAAACCTATGTGTATTTTTTTTTCTCACTTCAGGGATTTATTCTGTGGAAATAAGGAAATTATAGCTCAAAAGCACAAATTCATGTTTCCAGCTTTTTTTAGTAGCAAAACTGTGAATCTTTAAAAAGGATGAATATATATGAACACAAAATGATACCTATTAAGTGAAATCATACATGTATGCAGAGGTAGGGTGGGATATGGGATTATGGAGGGGTTTTTCTTTTTTCTTTAAAAATAATTTCAGATTTATAGAAAGTTGCAAGAATTATACAAAGAATTCCCATATACCCTCATCCAAATTCCCTAAATGTTAACATTTGCTTTATCCTACTCTCCCTTTCTCTTTCTGTCTCTTTCCCTTCCCTTACACACACACACACACACACACACACACACACACACACACCCTTTTTGACATTTAGGAGTAAGGTGCAGAAATATCTCTTTATCTCTAAATACTTTAAATGTATTTCCTAAAAACATGGTACAGTTATCAAACTCATTAACAGTGATACAATACTGTTACCTAATTATCTAAATCATGTAATCTACAGAGTACTCCACATTTCACCAATTGTCCCATCCCTTTTAGCAAAAGAAAAAAAAAAAGCGTGGTTCAGAATGAAGTCCGAGAATGTGCACTGCATTTAGTCGTCTTCAGCGTAGACCAGCTCTTTAGTCTTCCTTTATCTTTTATGACTTTGACATTTTGGAAGAGTGTGAGCCAGTTATTTTGTAGAACAGCCCAGAATTTGAGTTTGTCTGGTGTTTCTTCATGGAATGATACTCACTTTGGCAGGAATACCACAGAAGTGATGTCTTGTGTCCTCAGTGTATTACGTTAGGTATATGTAGGGAATTATTACCTTCAAGGAAATTATTATTATTTTTAAATATTTATTTATGTATTCAGAGAGAGAGAGGCAGAGACACAGGCAGAGGGAGAAGCAGGCTCCATGCAGGGAGCCCGACGTGGGACCCAATCCTGGGTCCCCAGGATCACACCCCGGGCTGCAGGCGACGCTAAACTGCTGCGCCATCGGGGCTGCCCGGAAATTATTATTTTTAAAAAAGATTTTACTTATTCACGAGAGAGAGACAGAGAGAGGCAGAGACACAGGCAGAGAGAGAAACAGGGTTCTGGGATAGAGTCCCACATCGGGCTCCGCACAGGGAGCTTGCTTCTCTCTCTGCTTGTGTCTCTGCCTCTCTCTCTGTGTCTCTCTCATGAATAAATAAAATCTTAAAAAAGGAAAAGATATTTTCCTTAATTTCTTAAAAAGTACTCTTCTATTAATAAAGATCAATAAAACAATTTGGGCAGTTTAGAAAATAATACAATTATAAAGAAAATTAAAACTACTTAACTTCCCATCTAAGATAATTACTCTTGACACTTGGCCTAATTTTTTCCTTTTTTTCTTATACACAGATATACTAAATATTAAGATGATAATACACATGTACTGAGTCCTTCATATTCTTTCAATTCTTCTTGCCAGGGCAGAGTGTTTTCCATGTTCTTAACAATGTTTTGTAAACATTTTTTATGGTTCTATTATGTTGTGTTGTTGATGCAGTACAGTGTAATCATTCCCTTAGTATTGGACCTTTACTAGATGTGAGTTCTAGAAGTGGGAACTTCAGTTAGGGCCATGAACCAGTGGTTCTCAGCTGGGCATCCTGTATCCTAGGATCCAGTTTGGGCATCATGTATCCTAGGATGCAGTTGTTACAGTGAAAGTTTCGATGGATACTTGTAATGTGAAAACAAATTGGAGTAAGGGGGGGGATCTTTTGATACATAATAACCAATCCCTGTCCTAGTAACCTGTCCGTTTACTCTGTCAGTAATAATCTATAGGAGCATTTCTTTTTTTATATTTCTTTATTTTTTTTAAGATTTTATTTATTTATTTGAGACAGATACTGAGAGAAAACATGAGCAAGGGGAAGGGCAGAAAGAGAGAGAGAAGGAGACTCCCCCCACTGAGCAGGGAGCCCGATGCGGGCTTGATCCTAGGACCCTGAGCCATCGGCAGATGCTTAACTGAGCCACCCAGGCACCCCTATGAAAGCATTTCTCATAACTCTTTCTTCAGATTTGAATATGATAGATTGAACTTTCATCTTTGCTTATTTAATAGTGAGAAATTGTGTCACCTTGCATTTTCTATGATACGTATACATGTTAGAATTATAGCATCTTGAAAATCTTTTTTTTTTTTTTTTTTTTTAAGAGAGCATGCATGCATGCCTGGGAGGGACAAAGGGAGAGAATCTTTTTTTTAAATTTTTTTTATTTATTCATAAGAGATAGAGAGGCAGAGACACAAGCAGAGGGAGAAACAGGCTCACCGAAGGGAGCCCAATGTGGGACTTGACCCCAGAACCCCGGGATTACGCCCTAAGCTGGAGGCAGACACCCAACTTCTGAGCACATCACACATCCAGCACAGAGCCGGTCACAGGGCTCAGTCTCACAACCCTGAGATCATGACCTGAGCTGAAATCAAGAGTTGGATGCTTAAATGGCTGAGCCACCCAGGTGCCCCTAGAATCTTGATAATCTTAACAGAGTATCTAATTCAGTCCTCTCCATGTTTATGAATAAGGGAACAAAGACCCAGAGTTGCCGTGATGAGTACTCTGGTCACAGCCAGCTCACATGGATTTTTTTATTCCACTAAGGCAGAACATGTGTGTTCACATAGAAGCAGTGTCATAAATGGTGCCGAGAGTAGCTTCCATGTGGTTCAGGTGCAGAGCTTAGCCACATCACTTGCGCATAGTCTGGGAGTGCAATTACTGTTTTTAATGCAGTAGGAGTTTTTCTTTAGGCTCCAAATAATGAGTTTAAGTGAATCTTTGAACATGGGCTATTAGGAAATTAGTCTATCTGGGTATCTTTTGACTCTCTGGCTTTTCCTGAAAGTTTACTGCTGGTCATTCAAAGTCAGTTCAAGTTCTGAGAGAATCACTTACTCAGATGTTTAATTTTTTTTCCTCCTCATAAGGGAAACATTTTTAAAAATTGGGGTAAGATATACATAACATAAAATTTACCATTTTAACCACTTATAAATGCACGATAGTGCAGTGGCATTAAGTACATTCACATTGTTGTGCAACCATTACCACAATCCATCTCAGAACATTTTTATCTTCCCAAAGTGAAACTGTACCCATTAAATGCTAACCCTCCTTCTCTCTTCCATGAACTTCGGTCCCTTTACCTGTAAAACAGGTACTCATGTCTACTTGCTAGGGTTGCCACCAGAGAGTGGCTTACAGGGATGTACAACAGGATTCTTCACTGAAATGTTATTTTCCTTACTTTTACTTGTGAGTACATCACAAAGCTTCCTTAAGCAGAGTACAGGATTTCTCCACGCTCACTAACCTGTTAAAAAAAAAAAAAAATGTTTTAATGTTCCAATTTTTAGTATATATGCTGCCAACATGAGCACAAAGAAGATATATTTTATAACCAAAAGAATATAAAGAAGCAACTGAGAATATATTTAATTGAGGGTGGGGGTGTGTGTAACCTGTAGAATAAAGAAAAAAGTAGTTTAAGGGATTAAAATATCACACAAGGGCTATTTCAGGGTCAATCACTGTTATATTTCAAATGACTTTGTATTTTGCTGGTATCTGATCTAGATTACATGTAAATTCAGACCTATTCTGACTGTTGGCATTCTTTTCACGTGTTATGGTATTTCACTTCCCCTCAATATTTAGATTTTTTTTCATTTATGGCCCTGTTCAACTTCCTTGTTAAAGAATGTATTGTTACTTGAATTGTGTCATTGTTTTAGAACTCTCCTTCAGATATTTATCATATGTGTAATAGATTTTACAACAATCTCTATTTAAAATTTTTGTTTTGGAGTGCCTGGGTGGCTCAGTTGGTTAAGTGTCTTGACTCTTGATTTCATATCAGGTCATGATTTCAGGATGATGAGATCAAGCTCTGAGTGGGCTCCACAGTCAGTGGGAAGTCTGCTTGAGATTCTCTGCCTCTCCCTCTGCCCTTCCCTGCTAAGTGCACATGTGTTCACGCACACATATTCTCTCTCTCTCAAATACATAAACCTTAAAAAAAAAAAAAAAGAATAGAAATTTTGTTTTGCTCAGGGGTGGAGGGAGGTTGGAGACAGAAAAGCCAACTTGGAGAATGTATTTAGGATGATGTTTCTAGTAAGAGACTTGCATAAAGTTAATAAGTGGTGCTTCTGTATTTTTTTTTCTTTTCCAATAGGAGAATGAGTTTTGTATCTTTTTCCCCACATCATATAGTAGCTTTTTAATGTAACATTTTCAGCCATAGCAGTAGACAGGAACATACCTCTGGTTTTGGTGTTTGAACCACTAATGCCACTAGAGTTCAATGAGTAATTCTTCATGATTTTAAATATTTTTAAAGCCTTGACAAATTAAAAAATACAATTTTTAAAAAAGATTTTATTTATTTATTCATGAGACACACGGAGAAAGAGAGGCAGAGACATAGGCAGAGGGAGAAGCAGACTCCCTGCAGGGAGTCCGATGTGGGACTTGATCCTGGGCCCCAGGATCACTCCCTGAGCCATAGGCAGACACTCAACCACTGAGCTACCCAGGCGTCCCTAAAAAATAAATTTTATCTTATTAAAGTAATATTGTAATGATGAAAAGATGGAATCCTTCCTGCAGTAGCTTCAAGCCTAATGGAGGAAAGGCTGGCCCTCATAAAAATTAACAGTGGCCAGAGACAGAGCCAAGAAGAGGTGTGAGAAGAGGGTAGGCAGTCAGGCCATGGCACCAGTGGCAGAGGAAGAAGGGAAGATTGTAGAAGACACTTGGTTCTTGGCTTAGGTACTTTTTCATGCTGTAAGTTAGGGACCATAAGAGGAGCAGGGGGTCAGCATTGGTCATGTATCTGCAGGGCCAGGGCATAGACAGAGGGTATGTCCAGGAAGAACTGGCTTTGTGGCCTAGGATCAGAGACTACGATGAAAGATGTAAGATCACGTAGCAATAGCATAGAGATGAGGACAATGTGTGCCTAGAATGGGAGTCAGGCATGCAGGGTCACGTAAGGACAATCCGATATCCAGAAGAACGAGGGAGGCAGCTGTGTGTGAAGCACGGAGACTAGTTAAATGAAAGAGGCAAGATACGGAACTGGTCCTTTCTTGTGACTCTGGAGGTGCCTACCTCTGGGAAGTGGAATTGGGTAGCTAGGGAGCAAGGGAAGTAGCTTGTGAATGTGTACTCTGTTTCAGTATGACCTGTTACAAAAATACTTTTTAAGGACAGGCAGGGAAGGAGAAGCCAGAGAGGTCAGAGGAAGATGAATGGTCACTGGTTTCAAATGATGAATGGGGTCAAATGACGTAAAGACAAAAGTTGTTGTTGGCCTTAACAACAAAGCGCTTCAGCTGTCCTTGGAAGGTCCTGTAGGGCAGCGGGGGTAGAGTTGAGGTGGTTACAGGTTCATGTTTTCAGCCCCTGTGTCACTGATGGGTTGTTTGGGAGAGGGAGATTTGGGAGGGTGCGTAACTTGAAGTTTAATTATTTCTGTTGTACAAAACATTCCAAATTTAACTTAAATACTGAATATTAGGGCTGGAATGAATCTTAGAGTTTATCTAACCTCCTCATTTTATAAGTGAGGAAACCAGATCCAGAGGGGAAAAAGGGATGTCTTTCCACAGGTTAGTGTGAGACCTGCCCAGGACTTGGTTCTCTGATCTGGCTCCCTCACCTCACAGCTATACAACTGTGGGCAAATTATCTACCTCCTTTGTGCCTCAGTTTCCTTATCTGTGGACAGTAGTTGTATACTATAGTTCTGTTTGTGAGAATTAATTCCTGTATGTGGACTACTCAGAACAGTGCCTCAGGTGAAATTTAACAGTTACTTTATTACTCCAGCCACCATTCTTTCCAATGTATTACAGCCATCATGTCTTTCTAGAATTTTTTTTCTGAAAAAAAGCCTTAGCCCTTAATCCAGTTCACCGCTTTTGATTATGCCCCTCTCTTCCTAGACCCATTGACAGGTTTGATCGGGACAGACCACTGAGAGGCCGTGGAGGCCCCAGAGGGGCCATGCGAAGCCGAGGCAGAGGTGGCCCCGGGAACAGAGCTTTTGACGGTTTTGACCAGAGAGGAAAACGAGATTTCGAGAGGTATGGTGGGAATGAGAAAATGTCAGTTCCTCTGTAACTGCCATTTTTGCTTCGTGATCTTGATAATACATGGTATGAATCTGTTTGCTATGTGTTAATATTCATTGTACTCTTATTCCTGAGGGAGCTGATTCTGGGACAGCTTTTTTGACCAACTTCTCTGATTTGGAACTACCTTCCAGTTTAAGGGAATATTCTTTCTTTCTCTAGAGCAATCAGAACTGAAGACAACATGGGTGGATGTGGAGTTCGAACCTGGGGATCAGGTAAAGATACCAGGTATGGTGCAAATGTGTGCCTTCTGTGAACCTATAGCTAAGTGGAAATCTCCGGATCTTTATTTTCCTTTTCTTTTTTTCTTTTTTTTTTTTATTTTTATTTATTTATGATAGTCACAGAGAGAGAGAGAGAGAGGCAGAGACACAGGCAGAGAGAGAAGCAGGCTCCATGCACCGGGAGCCCGACGTGGGATTCAATCCCGGGTCTCCAGGATCGCGCCCTGGGCCAAAGGCAGGCGCCAAACTGCTGCGCCACCCAGGGATCCCCTATTTTCCTTTTCTTGAAAAGTATATCCTCTGTTGTGCTTGCAGCATCTTTGTGCTTGCGAGCCATTAAATAGAGATTCACTTTAGGCTTTTGTTTAGTGAGATGACTTGTTTATTTTATTTTATTTATTTATTTATTTTTTATTTTATGATAGTCACAGAGAGAGAGAGAGAGAGAGAGAGAGAGGCAGAGACACAGGCAGAGGGAGAAGCAGGCTCCATGCACCGGGAGCCCGACGTGGGATTCGATCCTGGGTCTCCAGGATCGCGCCCTGGGCCAAAGGCAGGCGCTATACCGCTGCGCCACCCAGGGATCCCGAGATGACTTGTTTAAAGCATGGTTGTTATGTTGCAATTAGATTTGAAAACTACTTTTTAAAGTTCTTTTATCATATTTTAGCCAGACAAATTTGTATTTGCTCACGCCCCAGTACATGGCACTGTACATTTGCATAGGCCTCAATGCTTTCTAAATTACTGAATATTCTATATTTTCCTGTGACCTTCCCAAGTTCTTATATACATTGCATCTTGATTTTATGAAATCATTTGCAGGCCCAAGCTCAATGACAAGTTTCGCCAAAGGTTCAAATTTGACATTTTTCTGAGGCTTCTTGGTGTCTCAGATCTGTGCCAGTTTTGCTACTTAGAGGAGGTACTTGGTTCTGTTGCTTCTGTCATTTCCTAGCCACAGGGACAATGCCTTCCTGCATAGAATAGTCAGCAAGTACTTCAGGGCCCTGCCTATGTTGTAGGGCAGGCTTTCTACAAGTTTGAAGGCTTGAGAGAATCCAGGCTTCTGCTTTTCTTCTTCTGAAGAACATAAGCTTTTTACATAAACTGGTTTTCCTGAAACTTGTCCTTAAAGACAATAGTATACAAAACAATACCAAATGTAATATTGCATGTGCTACCACTGCGTATCTGTGTTGTTCTTGAAAGGAAGAAGAAACTTGCTTAATGTTTCTCAGTATAGGGCTTCATAGGATCTTGATTATGAATCTTTTGATTTTGTTTTATTTTACTTTGAAAGTATATATCTTATAAAGTAATACCTCTGAGTCACCTGATTTACTACCTTATTTGATACAGCCACTCCAGGGGCACCTGGGTGGGTCAGCCAGTTAAGTGCCTGACTCTTGGTTTCAGGTCAGGTTGTGATCTCAGGTTCCTGGCATGGAGTCCTGTGTCTGGCTCTGTGCTCAGCAGAGTCTGCTTGTGGGTTCTCTCCTTCTTCCTCTGACCCTCCCTACCCCCCACCCCCACCCCTCCCGCTTGTGCTTTCCCTCAATCTCTGTCAAAAAAAAAATTTAATTAAAATACTACCACTCCATTTCAGTTTGCATTGGAACTTAAAAATAATTTTGGCTGAAAGTGATTATGTTCCCTAAGGGGTCAGCATTGGTCTTATCACATGAAGAGGTAACCAGGTGCCAGGGGTGCCTCTGGTGGACTGGCATGTCCCAATGCTAAAATGACACACATCACATGTTATTTTGAGTTGTCTGTGAGTTATTAAGTCAAACCTCTGAGGCGGCAATAATTTGTAATTTAAAGATTTTTGGAGAGTAAGACTTGGATTTCTTTTTTTTTTAATTTTAAGATTTTATTTATTATTTGAGAGAGAGAATGAGCTGTGGGGAGGGGTGGAAGGAGAGAGAGAGAAGCAGATTCCGTGCTGAGTGGGAAGCCCAACAGGGGCTAGATCCCAGGACCTGGAGATCATGACCTGAGCAGATGGCAGGTACTTGACCGACTGAGCCACCCAACTGCCCCAAGACTTGGATTTCTTATTTAACAAATGCAGATATGGATTTTGATCATGAAAACAGTATAGTACACTGGGGTTATATGCTGCCTTTGATTAATGAGAAAAGAGCAGAGGTGAGCCTAATGTAATAAGGCTGTTCATGGCTGGCAAGGCCAAACACTGTGTTGAAAGTTTGGGGGTTTTGGGGCACCTGGGTGGCTTAGTTGTTGAGTGTCCAACTTTTGGATTCAGCTCAGGTAGTGGGGAGCCTGCTTGAGGTTCTGTCCCTCTGCCCCTCTGCCCCTCTGTCTCTGTCTCTAAAATAAATAAATTCTTAAAAAAACTAAAGGTTTAAGGATTTTGCTGTGGTTAGTATTCCTCGTTGAAGGCATTGGCAGTGCTAACTAAAGTTATGGATAAGATGTTTTCAAAATCATACAGAGCCATTTCCAACGTTATTGGTTTTCTTCAACAGTTTGACAGTGGGTGCTTATGCTGAAAGTAGAATTTTCTCCATCTGTGGTAATTAAAAAGATATAATATCAGATCTCAGATATTTTCTTGTTACCGGTTGAAACACACCCATAAAAACACTTTTCAGTAATGGTGCCTTCCAAATTTTATTTCAAAGGGCAAGATGGTCTTATGTAATAATCAAGTAACATTCAGTTAAAATCTGTTCACTGTCATAGATTTGGGTAAGTGTGAATTCTGATTGAATTTGAACTAGATAACAAAGCCTTGAGGTATTTAACATCACTTGATGGAATGTACCTGTGCAAACAGGCATTTTCTGCATTCATATAAGTGAAATCAAAATATACACATGGCCCCTGATGCTTATCTTTCTTCTGTAAATCCAACATTGGTTTTCTACTTTCAACAAAATAACAGAATCTACTAATGTAAATTGTCGCTAATTTTGAAGCCCCATTGTTCTATAGTTTTGGTCACGTGGTTTTATAAGAGCTATAAGCACATTAGTTTTTTGTTTTTTCATTAAATAATTTAGGTTAACAGGAGGGAGATCTGTGATTTTTTTCTCTTTGTTTAAATCAGCTGCTCAAGTTTTAGAAATGCTGGTGTTCATATAGTCAGCCCTTTTATGATTTGTAATTTTTGAAAGCTACAAACTATCAATAAACCTATGGTTTTTATCCCCTTGGTTTATTATGTTGCAAAGGGAATAAAGAGAAAGTTGGAGTAATTGCTGCTGCTTCTGCTGCTAGACTTGAGGGCTCCTGGGTGCCCAGACTCCGTGACCCTGCTGGGGTCAGGCTGATGTGCAGAGGCAGCCTTTATTGAAGGGCCTCTGCCAGCCAGAGCAGCAGCTTCATCCTTCCAAACTCAGAGTACATTTGATTTAGGACGTTTTTTAAAGTAAAAATCAATTATTTGGGGTGCCTGGATGGCTCAGTCAGATGAGCATGCAACTCTTGATCATGGGGTCATGAGTTCGAGCCCCATGTTGGGTGTAGAGATTACTAAAAAAAATAAAATTAAATATTCAAATTCTGTATTGAAAAATTCATTTTAAAGTTCAATACAATAGCTTTGCATTGTGAATAAGAAGTTTAAATGTAAAAAAGTCAATTCTGTTATTACAGTTTATCTTTCTTTTAAAGAATAGCTTATGTTGTGATATTTTTTCATAACGGAAGATGGAAAAGTGCTGGATTCTGCATGTAGAGTATGAAATGTTTCTAATGAATACACTTATATTGACTAATTTTTAGCATTTTCCTGAAAATGAAATTTCTTTTGCTGAGACTGCTTTTTTCTAAAGTAATATTCAGATAGGATTAACATTAACATAAAAAGGGAAAATTAAGATCATGTGTATTAGAATTCAAATTGTGTCTCACTGTTCTGTAATTTCCAATTTATAGATTGTATTTAGATGTGACAGTATATAAATTGATGTTTCAGAGACTGACTTTTCTGGCACAGCTATCACCAGCCTGTGTGTATTCTGTACACTCATTTTTGTGGAATGTATTCATCATTTTTTAAAAGTTTGATATGGCGTATTCTTGTGTATTGTGAGTCATTTAACACTTGTAGGTTGAGAATTTTTTTTAAAATTTATTGTTGACATACAACATTGTATTAACTTGAGGTACATAACAGTGATTTACCAATTAGATACATTATGAAATGCAAACCATGCTAAGTGGAGTTCTCATCTGTCACCACCATAAAAGGTATTACGGTATTATTTATATTCCCTATGCTGTACTTTTCATCTCCATGACCTTGTTATTTTAAAACTGGATTTTATACCTCTTAATCCCCTTCATTTATTTCACCCATCCTCCTCCACCCCTTTGCCCCTGTAGGAACCACCAGTTCTCTGTTTTTATGAGTCTTCATTTGTTTTGTGTTTTAGATGACACACATGAGTGACATCATATGTATTTGTCTTTCTCTGACTTATTTCACTTAGCATAATACTTTCAGGTCACAAATGGCAAGATTTTATTCTTTATGGCTGAGTAATATCCCACTGTGTGTATACAGTACATCTTCTTTATCCAATCATCTATCAGTGGGCACTTAGGTTTCTTCCATATTTTGACTATTGTAGACAATGTTGCAATAAACATAGGGGTGCATATATCTTTTAAATTTAATCTTTTGGGGCACCTGAGTGGCTCAGTTAGTTAAGTGTCTGATTTGTGATTTTGACTCAGGTTATGGTCTTATCAGTCATGGGATAAAGCCCTGCATCAAGCTCCACACTTGGCAGGGAGTCTGCTTGGGATCCTATCTCTCTCCCTTGCCCCTCCCTCTACTTGCACTCATGCATGCGTGTGCACTCTCTCAAATCTTTAAAATAAATAAATTTATCTTTCCATTTACTGGTGGTAAATATCCAAAGTGGCGTTGCTAGATCATATTGTAATTCTATTTTCATTGTTTGAGGAACCTCTATATTATTTGCCATAGTGGCTGCACAAATTTACATTCTCACCAGCAATGCACAAGGATTCCCTTTCTCCACATCCTCAGCAACAACTGTTGTTGCATGTCTTTTTGATACTACCTATTCCAACTGTGTGAGATTATATCTCATTGTGGTTTTAATTTCTGCATTTCCCTAATGATGAGTGGTGTTGAGCATCTTTTCATGTGTCTGTTGGTCATCTGAATGTCTTCTTTGGAGAACGTCTAGTCAACTCCTCTGCCTGTTTTTAAATTGACTGTTGGTTTTTTTGGTGTTGAGTTGTATAAGTTCTTTCTATATTTTGGATATTGACCCACTTTTGGGTATATCATTTTCAAAGATCTTCTCCCATTCAGTAGGTTGCCTTTACATTTTCTTAATGTTTTCTTTCACTGTGCAAAAGCTTTTTATTTAGTTCAATGTAGACCCAATGGTCTATTTTTGCTTTTGTTTCCCTTGGCTGAGGAGAGAGATACAGGAAAATATTGCTAAACAGATGTCTCAGAGTTTACTGCATATGGTTTCTCTCTCTCTCTCTCTCTCTCTCTCTCTCTTTTTGAAATTTTATGGTTTGAGTTTTTACATTCAGGTCTTTAATCCATTTTGATTTTATTTTTCTGTGTGATGTAAGAAAGTGGTCCAGTTTCATCCTTTTGCATGTAGCTGTCCAGTTTTCCCAACACAGTTTGTTGAAGAGGCTGTCTTTTCCCCATTGTATATTCTTGCCTCCTTTGTCATAGACTAATTGACTGTATATGCATGGGTTTAGTTTTGGGCTCTCTTCTGTTACATTGATCTGTATCTTTATTTGTGTGCCAATGCTATATACTGTTTTGTTATTATAGCTTTGTAGTATAGTTTGAAATCTGAGATTGTAGCTTTGTGTTTCTTTCTCAAAAGTGCTTTGTCAGGGGCACCTGGGTGGCTTGGTTGGTTAAGCATCTGCCTTCAACTCAGGTCATGATCTCCAAGTGTTGGGATCCAGCCCTGTATCAGACTCCCTGCTCACTGGGGGTCTGCTTCTCACTCTCCCTCTGCCCCTCCCCGCTCTATCTCCTGCGCTCTTTCTCTCTCAAATAAATAAAATCTTAAAAAAAAAAAAAAAAAAAAAGGAGGGCTTTGCTATTCGGGGTCTTTCATTGTTCCATACTTGTTTAGGGTTATTTTAGTTTTGTGAAAAATACCATTGCCATTTTGATAGGGATTGCATTGAATCTGTAGATTGCTTTGGATAGAGTTGACATTCTAACTATTCTTCCAATCCATGAGAATAGAGTATTTCATTTATTTGTGTTGTCTTCAGTTTCTTTTGTCGGTGTCTTATAATTTTCAGAGTACAGGTTTTTCACCTTCTTGGTTCAGTTTATTCATAGGCATTTTATTCCTTTTAATGCAATTGTAAATGGGATTGTTTTTTAATGTCTCTGCTAATTCATTATAATATATAGGAATTCAGGGGTACCTAAGTGGCTTAGTGGTTGAGCATCTGCCTTTGGCTCAGATTGTGATCCCAGGGTCCGGGGAATAAGTCCCACATCGGGCTCCCTGCAAGGAGACTGCTTCTCCCTCTGCCTATGTCTCTGCCTCTCTCTCTGTGTCTCTCATGAATAAATAAAATCTTAAAAAAATATATGTATATTATATATTCTTTAAAGTATATATATTATACATATATGTATAATATATCATATGTATAATATATGTATATATATGAATGCAACAGATTTCTGTATGTTCATTTTGTATCCTGCAACTTTACTGATATCATTTATTCTAATATTTTTTTCGTGGGTAACGTAGGGTTTCCTATATGCAGTATCATGTCATCTGCAAATAGTGACAGTTTTATTTCTTACCTGTTTGGATGCCTTTTATTTCCTTTTCTTGTCTGATTGGTATAGCTAGGACTTTCCATACTATGTTGAATAAAAGTGGTGAGAATGGACATCCTTATCTTGTTTCTGAAGTTAGAGGAAATGTTTTTAGTTTTTCACTGTTGAGTATGATGTTAGCTGTGAGTTTTTCATATATGGCCTTTATTATGTTAAGGTATGTTCCTTCTCTACCCATTTTGTTAAGAGTTTTAATCATAAATGGATGTTGAATTCCATGAAATACTTTTGAGATCTTTGCATCTTCATGTTGTTAATGTATCATGTTGATTCATCTGTAGGTATTAAATCATCCTTGTGCACTTGGAATAAATCCAGTGTGATGGTGGTAAATGATCCTTTTAATGTATTGTTGAATGCTGTTTGTTTACATTTTGTTAAGGATTTTTACATCTATGCTCATCAGGGATATTGGCCTGTAATTCTTTCTGTAGTGTCTTTGTTTTGATTTTAGTATAAGGGTAGTATTGGCCTCATAGAATGAATTTTTTTTTAGTTTTTTTTTTATTTCTTTTTATTGGAATTCAATTTGCCAACATATAGAATAACACCTAGTGCTCATCCCAGCAAGTGCCCCCCTCAGTGCCCATCACCCAGTCACCCCAACCCCCCGCCCATTTCCCTTTCCACCACCCCTCGTTCGTTTCCCAGAGTTAGGAGTCTCTCATGTTCTGTCTCCCTCTCCGATATTTCCCACTCATTTTCTCTCCTTTCCCCTTTATTCCCTTTCACTGTTTTTTATATTCCCCAAATGAATGAGACCATATAATGTTTGTCCTTCTCTGATTGACTTATTTCACTCAGCATAATACCCTCCCGTTCCATCCATGTTGAAGCAAATGGTGGGTATTTGTCATTTCTAATGGCTGAGTAATATTCCATTGTATACATAAACCACATCTTCTTTATCCATTCATCATTCGATGGACCCCGAGGCTCCTTCCACAGTTTGGCTATTGTGGACATTGCTGCTATAAACATCGGAGTGCAGGTGTCCCAGCATTTCACTGCATCTGTATCTTTGGGATAAAGACCCAGACCTTTTCTGGGTCATAGGGAAGATCTATTTTTAACTCTTTGAGGAACCTCCACAGTTTTCCAGAGTGGCTGCACCAGTTCACATTCCCACCAACAGTGCAAGAGGGTTCCCGTTTCTCCACATCCTCTCCAACATTTGTTGTTTCCTGCCTTGTTAATTTTCCCCATTCTTACTGGTGTGAGGTGGTATCTCATTGTGGTTTTGATTTGTATTTCCCTGATGGCAAGTGATGCGGAGCATTTTCTCATGTGCTTGTTGGCCATGTCTTCATAGAATGAATTTGAAGCATTTCTTCCTCTTCTATTTTTTGGAATAGTTTGAGAAGGATAGATATTATCTCTTCTTTAAATATTTGACAGAGGGGCACCTAGGTCGCTCAGTTGGTTAAGTGTCTGCCTTGGGCTCAGGTCATGGTCCTGTGGTCCTGAGATCAATCCTCAGGTAGGGGCTCTCTGCTCAGCCAGCAATCTGCTTCTTCCTTTGCACCTGCCCCTGTTCATGCTCTCTCTCCCTCTCTCAAATAAATAAATAAATAAATAAATAAAATATTTTGAAAAATAAATATTTAATAGAATTTACCTGTGAAGCCTCTACTCCTAGAGTTTTTTTGATTACTAACTCAATTTCATTACCAATAATTGTCCAGTTACAGATTTTTTATTTCTTCCTGATTCAGCTTGGATGATTATATGTTTCTAGGAATTTATCCCTTTCTTCTAGTTGTCCAATTTGTTGGTGTTTAATTTTTTTGTAGTACTCTCTTATGACTCTTTATATTTCTGTGGTATCAGTTGTAACTTCTCTTACATTTGTGATTTATTTATTTGGGTCCTCTCCCCCTCCCTTGATGAATCTGGCTAAAGGTTTATCAATTTTATTTATCTTTTCAAAGAACCAGCTCTTGGTTTCATGGATCTTTCCATTGTGCTTTTTGTCTCTATTTCATTTATTTCTGTTCTCATCTTTATTATTTCTTTTCTTTTACTCCTTTGAGCTTTGTTCCTCTTTTTCTAGTTCCTTTAGGTGTAGAGTTAAATTGAGATTTTTCTTGTTTTTTTTTTTGAGGTGGGCCTGTATCATCATAAACTTCCCTCTTAGAACCGCTTTTGGTGTGTCCCAAAGATTTTGGACAGTTGTGAGGTTTTTTTGTTGTTGTTGCTGTTTTTAAAGATTTTATTTATTAGAGAAAGGGAGAGAGTGAGCATGGGAGCATGCACATGTGTGTGGGGAGGGGCAGAGGGAGATGAAGAAGCAGGCTCCCCAAGAGTGGGGAGCCCAACTCAGGATCTCAGTGCCAGGACCCTAGGATTATGACCTGAGCCCAGGACAGGCACTTAACCGACTGAGTCCCCCAGGTGCCCCTGGACCATTGTGTTTTCATTTCATTAGTCTCAAGGTATTTTTTATTTCCTCTTTGATTTCTTCGTTGACCCATTGATTTTTTAGTAGCTTGTTGCTTAGCATCCACGTTTGTGTTTTTTCCAGTCTTATTATGGTCATTGATTTTTGGTTTTATGTTGTTGTCATGAGAAAAAGATGCTTGATATGATTTCAGTCTTTTAAATTCATGACCTGTTTTGTGCCTAATGTGATTTATCCTGGAGAATGTTTCATGTATACTTGAAAATAATGTATAGTCTGCTGTTTGGGATGGTTTGTTCTATATCTGTTAAATCCATCTGGTCTAATGTGTCTTTCAAAGCCACTGATTGATTTTCTGTCTGGATGATCTATCCATTAATGTAAGTCAGGGGTTGAAGTCTTGTACTATTATTGTATCACTGTTGAGTTCTCCTTTTATATCTGTTAACGTTTACTTTATATGTTTAGGTGCTCCTGTGTTGAGTGCATACATATTTATAATCATTCTTTTCTTAGATCTCTTTATCATTCTGTAATACCCTTTCCCTCTTGTTACAGTTTTTGTTTTAAAGTCTGTTTTATCTGATGTATTTTATTTTTTGCTTCTATTTACATGGCAAATGTTTTTTCCATCTCTTCACTTTCAGCCTGTGTATGTCTTTAGGTCTGAGTGAGTCTCTTATAGGCAGCATATAGATAGGTCTTGTTTTTTATCCATTCAGTCACCTTATATCCTTTATTAGAGCATTTAGTCCACTTACATTTAAAGTAATTATTGATAGGTATGCATTACTGCCATTTTATTAATCATTTTCTGTTTTTTTTTTAATTTCTTTTGCTTTCTTCCCTTGTGATTTGATGACTTTCTTAATATTATGTTTGGGTTCTTTTCTCTTTATTTTTTGTGTATCTATTACAAGTTTTTGGTTTGTGGTAACTGTCAGGTTCATATATAATATCCTATGTATTTAGCAATGTCTATGTTATCGATGGTTGCTTATATTTGAACATATTCTAAAAGCACATGTTGAGAAATTTTATGGCTCCTGTTGATACTTGGAATTTTCTAGGACAGTAAGTTTTAAATAATTATTCTGGTCATTTATAATCTGTTTTTAATTTTAGGCCATTCATAGAAACTTCTATTTCTAAAAGTACTTATCACATTTTTCAAATAATTTCAAAGGATTAGCAGTTTTCTCATTTTCATTTTGATGTGGATTACCTGTATGTGTATATAATTCCTTGAATGATATTTACTTAAGCAAAAGGATATTGAAATGTATTTTTTCTATCTCAAATATGTAAGAGCACTGATGTGAACATATTTGTGTGACCAGAACGATTCTCACTGCTTTTCAGTGACATGGAGCAGACTGCACCAATGGAAGAGATCACAGCGGTAGAAGAGTCCCCAGGCCCTCTGGAGGAGGAATCTCCAGACAAGTGGGTACTTTATTAATTTCTCCATGGGTTGTTGGTGGCCTTCTTCTTAATAATTTCAGAGAGTCCTTCATGGAGCAGGAAACTCAACCTTTAATTATGTCACAGAAGGTTGACCTTAATGTGTTAATGGATAACTGAACTCATTAAGAATTCAAATAATCTAATGAATGATCATTAATGATAATTAATGAGTTAAATTTAGGTATTCCACCAATGCCCACATCTTTTCTGTCAGCAGTTTGTGCTATAATTAGCCTTCCTCTTATCAGTGCCCTTATCTCTTTTCTTTTTATTCTGAGTCCATCCTCCCTCTTTTCTTCACAGAGCTTAGGTCCCTGGTCCACCTCTAGCATCCTCTCCCAGTCCTTTAACTCCCTTGCCCTTGGGTCTTTTGTCGTGCCTTGCTAGTAAAACCCACCTCCTGGATGACTGCTAACGTCGGCTTTCTCTCTGCCTGCATTCACAGGCCAAGCACTGCGCCTCACTCAGTATAGCCCACAGGAACCCCTATAAATTCTTGATTCCCTGCATTCTGAAACGAGCCTTCAGCACTGCCCAGCATTCCTCTATTCTTAGGTTCACTCAGTCTCCCAGCATCTACAATAATCAGTTCCGTCCTTTGTGTTTCCTCAAAGCGCCAACACTGCCTCACTTTCCCCTTCCCCCGTCCTTCCCATACCACATCTCCTCTTTCATTTTCTGGATACAGCTTTGCCTCCCATGTCACACAGAAATTGAGAGCCATCAGATGGGAACTTTATCACCCTCCCAGTCTTAAAGGTACAAACCGGCCTGCACCTGCATGCCTCTGAACCTTCCTCCCCTGTGGTAATATAGAGGCACCGTCTCTCCTGCCACTTGGTCAGGCTTTGTATCCTGTTCCTGTGCAGAAAGCTCACCCTGGCAGCTCCTTCCTTTTGAGATATATTCACCTTCCTTCCACCTTTGGTCTTCATCACCAGTTTAAACATGTTCAGCGTCTCCTAGTTTAAATCTGCTGCTCTTGCCCCACATTCTCACTCTGCTACCTTTTTCAGAGTTGTATATACTCTTTCTTCATTTCCTGTCCCCTCACTTAAGCCTTACTTCACTCCAGGTCTGGCCCTGTCCCCACTGCCCTTTGGAAACAGTCACCACATGTCTCCAGATCTAATAGATGTTTCCCTCAGCATCTTGCTTGACCTGTCGGAGCATTTGGCTTTATTTTCTTAAGCTCGCCATCCTTGGTTTCGGTGATATCTGTACTCTTCTTGTTTTCCTTCTGCCTCTCAGTTGGCAGCCCTGGTGGCGCAGTGGTTTAGCGCCGCCTGCAGCACGGGGTGTGATCATGGAGGCTTGGGATCGAGTCCCATGTCGGGCTCCTTCTGCCTCTCAGTTCCTCCTTTGCAGACTCATCCTTGTCTTTCTGGTCTTTTAAAATATCAAGCCCTCAGGGCTCTGCCATAGGCCCTCTTTTTTAGTGTCTTTTATACGATTTCATGCACCTCTGCAGGTTGAATCATCATTTATATGAGGACTCCAGACTGTACACCTCTGGCTCCCACCTTCAGTGTGGGCTTTGGGTGTGTATATCTAGCTGCCTACTGTGGGCAGCTCCCCGTGGATATCGCAAATGCTGCTCCTGCTTCACATGTCCAGGAGAAGTCCAGAAACTTCAGTCCTTATTAGGTGTTTCCATTTTGTGGAACAACCCATTCTCATCCATCGAGTTGCACAAATCAGAAACCTAGGAGTCATCCCTGAGACTTCCTTCTGGAAACTTCCTTCTTCCCCCAAATCCAGTCTGTCACTCTGCCCTGATGATAGGTACCTTCTCATCTCCTCTCATCTCCACTCATAATTGTCCTTTTAACCAATCTGTCACTGTAGCTCCTGACGTGGTTTCCTGCTTTCTCACCTTCAGCCAGCCTTTTCCATACCACAGTGGCTTTCACACTAGCATTCTTGTTGTCATGTCCTCGTCCCTGGTGCAAGACCCCAGTGGCTTGCTGTTCTTTTCCTGTCCCTTGATCAGACCTGCACGGTCCTACATGGCCTGTCCCCCTCAGAACCCTCAAGTGCAGCCGCTCGTTGCCTTCTGTGGGTTCAGCACGTGGCCCTATCTGGTGTTCTCAAGCACTTTTCTCAAACCCTCTCCAACACATGTCTGAGTGCTTCTGCAAGTGCTGTTGCCATTTCTTTTTTCCATACCTTTCTTCCAAACCCCCTTCTCCCATTTAACTCTTACTCATTTACCTGCAATGAGGCAAGGTGTCTAGTGGTTAAGAGCATGGACCCCTGGCCAGCATGTGGGTTCACATCCCCAGCTCTGCCACTTGCTAGTTTGGGCAAATGGAAATAAGAATAGTACCTACATCTTAGTGTTGCTATAAGGATTGTGTGTGTGTGTGTGTGTGTGTGTGTGTGTGTGTGTGTGTGTCACATGGGGTACCTGGCATGTAGTTAATGCTAAATAAATATCTGCTATTATTATTTTCCTTATTGCAAGAGTAAAATGCTGCATTGATTGATTATGAAAGGTGTTCATCTACTATTCAGAACAACAAAGAAATAGAATTAAAGAAATAAACAATATGAGTATTTAGATAGTTACCTAAGGAAGTAGATTCATAGTTTATATGAATGTTGAGAAAATGAATTAACTAGATACCTTCAGGAAAAATTGTATCTTTTTTGAGCCAATAAAACATTTATGCAAATTCAGACTATGTAAGGCAGAATAATAAGGAGTAAATTATAGCATAACTCTTATCTGTGGAATTGATTAAGGTACTCTAACTTTCATAATATTAGACAAAATAATTCAGTTGGTAACTCTGAAAGACAGAATACTATTTAATGATTTTGTGGCAGTCTCATTGTCTACAGTATCCTAGCAGAGCTAGCTGACAAACCCCCTCTCTCCTCTCTGCTGACTGCAGTGGACAGTGAGCATCCAGTAGGAGTTGCAGGACCTGCGCACCCTTGAGCAGCTGCATGGCAGTCTGGTGGCTGACTGTGCTATGAAATTCTTGCTTCTGCACTGCCCTGTCAAACTGTAAAGTTATCACTAAAATTCCTAATAAAACAGGTACAATTTTTTGATAATTTCAAAATTAGGTTTGTATTTGAGATGTACATCCGATGATGGTGATGCTCTCTGATCTGAGCTTTATCTGAATGCTGATCTAACACTCAAGCTTTCAGCACCCAGCCAAAATGTATATTCAGTGTACCTCTCGGTTAGAACTTCCTTCTAACCTCTCGGGTTAGAACTTCCTGATAGATTGATTTAATGTCCCCTCACTTATGTTCAAACATACACTGCAAAGAACATATATTTTCCTTAAATTGGACACATTTTTGGGATCTCGGGTGGCTCAGCAGTTGAGCCGCCTGCCTTTGGCCCAGGGCATGATCCTGGGGTTCCAGGATCAAGTCCCACATTGGGCTCCCTGCATGGAGCCTGCTTCTTCCTCTGCCGGTGTCTCTGCACCTCTCTCTCTCTCTCTCTCTCTTTCCCTCTCTTTCTCTCTCTCTTGTTTCTCATGAATAAATAAAATATTTTTTAAAAATTGGACACATTTTCTTGACAACTAAATGTGCTATGCCCATCCTGTCTTCCCTCCTTCCCCCTTTCACTACAGAAGTATTATGTGGTCCTCATCACATGGTGTTTTCATCTCTCAGGATGCTTGTGACAGTTTCTTGGGAGTATTTTGCTACAAGACTATAAGAATAAATCTAACATTTATAGAGCATTTGTTATGTGCCAGGAACTGTTCTAAATGCTTCCATGTCTTAACTCCTGGACCCTTTGCTGCCCTTTGGTGAAGGAGCAGTTACCTCATCTGGAGACATAGAGGTTAAAGGGCTTGCTGAGAGGTGCAGAGCTGGAATTTAAACCAGATGTCGTTGGACAGACATTTGTAGTCCTCCCTGTAGTGGATGGCAGGAATGGTTGAAAGGGCCATTTGCACCAGTTTGCTACGAAGAACCGAAAGGGAAGAAGTTGGTTCTGTGAGCAGAGAAGGGGCTGCTGGGGTGGCTAAGGGCTTCCCTGGTCAGGGATATGGAACAAATGCTTCCTCCCTCCCTTAAAAATCAAAAAGTCCTCATGAAGAGAGAGAGTTGAGGAAGCATCATTACAAAATATCTGCAATGAAATATTTTTCATTGTAATGTGTTTCCAAGTATTTTTTGCTTAGTGAAGATTGTTATGTACTGAATTTTCTTAAAACCAGAAAACACCTCCTTATTTTTATTTATTTAATTAATTAATTAATTTAGAAAACACCTCTTTAGAATGTATATGGCAAATTTCTGAGGAGCTCACAAGTTTAGCATCAAATTCACTTCCCTTTCAGTATTTGGGAAGGAAGGAAGGAAGAGGTATCATTTACATGGTAGGTTAAATCCACTTGCCCTGGTTAAGTAGGCCGTAATAAAATTTTATTTCTAGAACTCTTTTTTTGGTTCCCTGCACTCTTTCATATATTGAGGTGAAAAGGTATTGCCTGAATGGATATTTGGACATCTGGCATTGTGTATGTTTTCTCTGTCCACATCTTAACTATATTCTGAGTGTATTTCTTTGCCCTCTTATACCCTAAAGGGGTTGAGTCTGGGCTTTGGAGTTAGAATGAATGGATATGAAACATGGCTCTTTCATTTATTAATGATATGACCTCTGCCTCAGTTTTCTTACTTGTAAAATGTAGCTATTGATTGGATCTAATTCATGGGATAATTAACATGACCAAATTAATGTAAAGCACTTTGAATAGCATTGGCACCTAGTAAGCAAACAGTAAATGTTAGCATTATTGCCCCATTTATTTTTAAATTAACAGTTGTTAAAATCGTTTTCTTCTATAATTCCACCCATTTCAAAACAAATCTATAACTATCAAATTTGTATATAGTATTATTTATAATACAAATCATAAATTAGACCACCTATTATCTCTAGGCAGCTCTGATATAAAGTCCTCTTCCAAGATGTTTGATAATATACCAAGAACCGTGAAGGTCTTTGAATTAGTCAAATGGTGGAGGGGTTGTTAAATTAGAGTGATAGCAATTACAGTGCTTTTATAACTGCTAGAAATATAACCACTTTCGTCCCTTCTGGAAATGAGGGATTAATTATACATCTCTTCCTGTTGAAAATCCAGTCTGCTGAAACTGCCAGTAAAAACTGCATTTGGTGCCATTTCAAATAGGAAATGGGATCTGCCTCACAGAACTTGCATAGAATGTGTTTTTTGTAAGAATTTGTAGTCAGTAGAGATTAAGGTGAAGGAGCCTTGCTTGGTGGTTTTACACTGCTCCCAACATGGCTTGTTGCAGTGACAGATGGTAAAGGATGCATCGGGAACATCTACACATACACTCATGAATGGTATGCCCCAGTGTGCATGGGGTCAGGGCGATCACTTTCAAGGAGGGAATCACTTGCAGCAAATGCTCTCCTTTGAGAACTCTGTTTTCTTCACTTTGGGTATTTGTGTGTGTGTCACTTAAAGACTGCACTTTAAAAAAAAAAAAAAAAGACTGCACTTTTTATCTGCCTTACACTTCTTGGTATTACCTTCATGTTTGGATATGATGTTCTTTAAGACAAGCAAACAGAAAAAGTACTTCTTTTGTGGTTTTAATACAAGATCTGTTCTTACTAAACTTTTTGGAAATCATTAACTTCTATTAAGTAATCTGAGTTATGAAAGAGTCCTCAAATTCACAGCATAAGTTCTAGAAATCAGAACTAGATTATAGTCTATAATCAGAATAGCAACTGATTTCTATAAGAAATCACTGATTTCCTGATTCTGTCACAAGTAGCCTAAGAACCTTTATAAATCCTTAATATTTCTTTTATTTTTAGTGGTGTATTAGAAGATTGTTATAGAAAGATATATATGAAAAATAGTACAGTGAACCTCCACCTAAGGTATTCAGCTTAAACTTTTATCCAGTCTTCGCCATTCCTGTTTCATATGTTTCATATGTATCTACCCATTTCCTCTTGCCCTTAGGATATCCTATATCGTTCATAAATGTTTCAGGATGCTATACCTAAAAGTCTACTTAAAAAAATGTTTTAAGTCTACTTAAAAAAAGATTCATTTATTTGAGAGAGAAAGAGAATGAGTGTGGGGGCAGGGGCAGACAGAGAGAGGGTAAGAGAGAGTCTCAAGCAGACTCCCTGCTGAGCAGGGAGCCCAATGCAAGGGCTCCATCTACGACTCTGAAATGACTACCTGAGCCAAAACCAAGAGTCAGATGCTTAACTGACTCTGCCCCACCCAGGTGCCCCTACAAGTCTACTCTTTTTAACTAGAATAGTGTTATCCCCTCTAAAGTTTTTAACAATTCCTTAAATATCTGGGCAGTTTGTCAGTTTCCCTGACTGTCTCAAAATCTCTTTTTAAAACAACTTATTTATTTGAATTAATATTGAAATATACATCTTAATTGGTGTGTCTCTTATCTCTTTTTAAAACAGTACTATTGAAATACAGTTCATATCCAGTGAGTGGCATATATTTAGAATGTACAGTCTCACAAGCTTTGACATCTGTATATGCTTGTAAAAACCATTACCACAATGAAAACAATGAGTATATCCATCAACCCATAAAGTTTCCCTTTATCCTTTTGTCATCCCTCCCTCCTGCCCCTTCTCCCCAGGTAACCAGTGATCTACTTTTTGCACTAAAGATTAGTTTGCAGTTACTATAGTTTTCTATTAATGAAATCATCCATCATGTATTCTTTTTTTTTTTTTGGCCTGTATTCTTTCACTGAGTATACTTTTGAGATTCATCCATGTTGCTGTATGTACCAATAGTTCATTCCTTTTTATTCTCAAGCAGTATTCCACTGTACAGATAGACTGCAGTTTCTTTGCCCGTCTACCTGGTGGTCATTTGGGTTGTTTCCAGTTCTTGTTATTACAAATGAAGCTGCTATGAACATTTTTGTGTACAACTCTTTCTGGGATATACATTTTAATTTCTCCTATGTAAACACCTAAGAATGGAATGGTTGTACTATATGGCAGGTGTATAGATAACTTTTTAAGAAACTTAAACTCTTTTCTAAAGTGGTTGTTCCAGTTTTTATAATTTCTGGCCATTATAATAGGTTTATATCTCATTGTGGTTTTAATTTGCATTTCCCTATTGACTGATGATATTAAAGCAACTTTTTAATGGGTTATTTGCCGTTTATATAGCTTCTTTAATAAAGAGTGTTGAAATTGCTCATTTTATAACTGCTTTCTTATTACTGTGTTTTGAGAGTTCTTCATATATTCTGGATTTAAGTCCTCTGTCAGATAAATGATTTGCAGATACTTTCTTCATTGGATAATTATCTGTCTTTTCAATTTCTCATGTCTTTTGAACAGCAGCAGTTTTTAATTTTGATGAAGTCTGCTTTATTATTTTTTTCTTTTATTGATCTGGCTTTTGGTCTCAAAACTAAGAAGACTTTGCCCAATTTAATATCACAAAAGTTTTCTTATAAGTTTAACAGTTTGGGTTTTTATATTTAGGTCTGTGATCCATTTTGAGTTGATTTTTATATACAGTGTGAGGTGGGGATCAAAGTTCCCCTTTTTCTCTTTTTTTAGCATATGTGTATTCAGTTATTACAGCAGATGAAACATAAAAATCAGTTTTCCATTTATGTGAAGGCCTCTTTCTATGCTCTGTGTTCCATTGGTTTATTTTATACTAATATTATACTGTTTTGATAATTCTTTTGTTTTTTGTTTTATTTTTTATTCATGAGAGACACAGAGAGAGAGAGGCAGAGACACAGGCAGAGGGAGAAGGAGGCTCCATACAGGGAGCCTGATGCAGGACTCGATCCAGGGACTCCAGGATCACGCCCTGGGCTTAAGGCAGGTACTAAACTGCTGAGCCACCCAGGTGTCCCTGTTTTGATTATTTTTAAGTCACTCTAACTCTGCATGTTTTTTATTTCCCTTGTAATATACTTGTCAAAAAAACTGGGTCATATGTCCAGAGTCAGAATTTTATTGAGTGCCTCCCTGTGAGCAATGGTATGCTGGTAGATAATCAACATCTGGCTCTCTAGGATGAAAAAGCCTGGGTCCATTGGCACTTGCTGGTTTCTGTGGTGTAAACATTCCCATCATGGCTGATTTAAAACTACCAATGTGTCATCTGAACACAGAGCTAGGAAGAGGTGGGCAGTAGCACACTATTATGTAGCATTTCCAGTATACACATACATTAGATATAATTCACCTCAAGAGCATAGATAAAGGTAAAATAGAGTGAATTAGGGAATAGTGAATTGTAATTTTTAAATTATCTTTGTTATAGTTACTTATAAGTTTATATAATTTAATTTTTAATAGTCATTAATAGCCAGCTCACAAAACTCATGAAAAGGTAACAATTGAACTGGCTTATAGCCAGTTGAATACAACTGTTATGTTACAACTGGTGCAAGCCAGTTGTAACATAACATTGTTCGTAGAGTAGTCGAACGTGTTCTTTGTCTCCTGTATTTTCTGTATTCCCTGAAAATTAATACTGAACGTCAGAGGTTTGGTCAAATTCAGGTTCAGCTTTTTGCAGGATTATTTCATAGGTTTTAAAAGGCCATCATTGCCTGTATGCATTATTTTATTAAGGCTGCATATTGATGATAGTGTAATCTCATTCTTTCTCCCCTTATTATCTGGCATGATCTGTAAGGAAAAGCTTGCCTAGAACTAGTTGATTATGTTGAGGTAGAAGTTTAAGAAATGTAGGATGAATAAAAGGGTAAGAAGTACTTTTTATCTATTTCTAGAATAGTGAGTTGATTTGGTTCCCTATCATACTTCAGAGGTGCAAGTGACTTTTAAGTGTCATTATGAATTTAGAGATTTAAACATTATTTCAATCCACTGACTTTTTTCTTCTTATGCGTTTTAAACTGACCCAGTTTTTAGCTAGAGGGAATTTCTTCAAGTTGATCTTGGTCCTTTACACACACACTAGTCATCTTTGATGGCTTTCTTGCATTTTGGTAGGATGTGTTCTGAGCTCATCATCTATACTTCCTACCCAATACAAAATACCTCATATCGAGCCATTTTTCCAAAGAGAGCAATTTTCTTTTAATAGAATATGGTAGTTAGAGACCACAGTCTGAGCAGTAGGGGTGCTCACTGCTACTAAGTTCTTAGTTGTCTCTAGGACATTTTAAGTAGACACAACTGAGAAATATACATATACACTTTTTAGGTAAAATATGAGTTTATTATTTCCATTTGAAATTTAAGACTATGAATTTTTAGCAAAACTACATTTGTTTGTTCTTACATTTGTTTCTCTTTTACTTCCATGCTGAAAATCCCAGTTGTCAGTAACATCACTCATTGGGTACACACACAGATAACAAACATTACCAACATTGTGTCCAATAATATGATTACTAAAAAGTTATAGTGAGAGAAATGAGTAATCAAAGTTGTCTTAAAGATACTTTAGTTTCTCCTGATGGTTGTGTCACCAACTCGATAAACATTAGGTTAATTTTATTAATTTTGCTTTCAAATTTTAGGGATTGAATTTGAATTTAGATCTGTTTTATAATTATATAAAACATTTGTGTTTCCAAAGTTCCATCTGATTAAACAGTATACTTTCCTTTTTTTTTTTAATTTTTATTTATTTATGATAGTCACAGAGAGAGAGAGAGGCAGAGACATAGGCAGAGGGAGAAGCAGGCTCTATGCACCGGGAGCCCGACATGGGATTTGATCCCGGGTCTCCAGGATCACGCCCTGGGCCAAAGGCAGGCGCTAAACCACTGCGCCACCCAGGGATCCCAAACAGTATACTTTCCAACCAGCTTCTATCTGTGTTATTTCTCTGGCCTATTATAATTTTTTAAAACCTATATGTATACAGGTTTCCCCTGCTATCTGAAAGTAGGGTGTTTCTTTGAAACATAGGCTAACTCTAGGAAATTAATGGTAAATTTATTACCATTAATTTATATTAAAGATTTTTTGAGCATTCCTAGAGTCAAAAATTAACTGCTTAGGCTTTTCTGATACTTTAGGACACATCTTGCTACCAGATGCACAAAATAAATTGAGATAAAGCACAGATGCTCACAGACATTTCAAAGCTATCAGCTTGATGCTGAGATGTACTGAGTGTAGTTCCTGGGAAAGAAGCTTGGTGAGGCTGCTCTTGCTGCTCATGATACACTCTGCCTCACTGCAAAATCAAAGCTGAACACTGTTTTCACTTTTTTTCCTTTTTCCATAAAAGCAAAAGTCCTCTTCTGATTTCTTTAGTTTGCAGAAACTGGTACTGATGTAGGCTTTTTATAAAAGCTTCATGTGAACTTCTAGAAAGTGGGAATTAGTGATATATTTGTATGTCTCACTACTTCTTCGGTGAATGGTAATGTACATTCCACTTTGCTTTTCCATGAACAAATCAGCAGATGCTCCATAGCAATATATAGAGATAGTACTCATTCCTTTTTTAAGCTGTTTAAAATTCATGTTTAATATCCATAATTTTTCTACCAAATTTCTCCCTAGATGAGTTCAGGTTATTTCCAGTATTTTGCTACTACGTATTTTTAATGTCTTTTCATATTTTTGCCAATATATATATATATATATATATCATTTGGGATGTTTTAATATTAGCATTTTTTTAACTTTGTATTATGAAAATTTTCAAACACAGCAAAGTTTAAAGAATCTTATAGTAAACACCTAATCCATCACCTAAACTGATGTAAAATTAGTTCATTGTAAAGTTAAAAAATAAGTGTACATTCATTTTTTAACAAATGCATATGCTTGTGGAACCCAAACTCCTCCATCAAGATGTAGAATATTACCATCATGCCAGAAAGTTCCCTTATGCTCCTTCCTTCAGAGACAACCACTGCTTTGATTTTTTTTTTCTACCATTTGCTTGATATTTTAAAGGCGCTTTATAAATATGCCTGTTTTGGATGCTCTATGATTAGGTTTCTCTTCTGATTTCACTAATAGTTTTCATATCATGAACCTGTAACTTCGTGTGCAGCCATTACCACCATTCATCTCCAGAACATTTTCATCATCACAAAGAGAAATGCTGTATCCATGAAATAATAAATCCCCATTCCTCCATCCCCTTTACCCTTTAATAACCTCTATTCTTCTATATCTCTATGAATTTGCCAATTCTAGGTACCTCATATAAGTGGAATATAATATTTGTCCTTTTGGGTCAGGCTTATTTCGCTTAGCATTATGTTTTGGGGTTCATCCATGCCATAGGATGTATGTATACTTTCTTTTTGGTGGTAAATACATATAAATAAAATTTACAGGCTTAACCATTTTAAAGTGTACAACTGACATTTACTACATTCACAGTGTTATGCAGCCATCACTGTTACTGGTTCCAGAACATTTTTTTAAAGATTTTATTTATTCATGAGAGAGACAGGCAGAGACACAGGCAGAGGGAGAAGCAGGCTCCCCACAGGAGACTGATGTGGGACTCGATCCCAGAACTCCAGGATCACACCCTGAGCCAAAGGCAGATGTTCAACTGCTGAGTCACCCAGGCATCCCAGATAACCCATATTTTGTTTATCTTTGCATCAGTTGATGGACATTCATGCTGTTTCTACTTTTTGGCTATTAGGAATAATGCTGCATTATGAATAAACAGCATTATTGAATTTCCATTTGTGGTGCTGTGTGTTTTCACATGGACATATGTTGTCATTTCTCATAGGTGTATATGTAAGAGTGATATTGCTAGGTCAGATGGTAACTCTGTTTAAATTTTTGAGGGTTTGCTGGACTGTAATTCAAAGTGGCCACACAATTTCATATTCCCATCAGCAATGTATGAGAGTCCAATTTCTCCACATCCTCACCAGCACTTGTTAAATGTCTTTTTTATTCTAATCATCCTACTGAGTGTGGAGTGTCATTGCAGTTCTGATTTGCATTTCCCTGATGGCTAATGATATTGAGCATCTTATTGGTTATTTGAGATCATCTTTGGAAAAAATGTCTATTCAGAATCTAGCCTATTTTCCATTTGGGTTATTTCTTTTCATTGAGTTGTAAGAGTCAAGATGTAAGATGTAAGTCCTTTATCAGATACATGATTTGCAATATTTTCTACCATTTCATGAGTTGTTTTTTTTACTTCTTAACGGTGTCCTTTGCAGCACAAAAGTTTTAGTGATGTCCAGTTTGTCTACTTTATCTTTTGTTACTTACACTTTTGGTGTCACCACTGCTTAATGTTAAATCATGGAGATTGGTGCCTGTATCATCTTTTAAGGGGTTTGTATTTCTTTTTTTTTTTTTTTTTTTTTATTGGTGTTCAATTTACTAACATACAGAATAACACCCAGTGCCCGTCACGCATTCACTCCCACCCCCCGCCCTCCTCCCCTTCTACCACCCCTAGTTCGTTTCCCAGAGTTAGCAGTCTTTACGTTCTGTCTCCCTTTCTGATATTTCCCACACATTTCTTCTCCCTTCCACTATTATTTATATTCCCCAAATGAATGAGAACATATAATGTTTGTCCTTCTCCGGGGGTTTGTATTTCTAACTCATATTTCTGGTGTGAGGTAGGGATCCAGCTTCCTTCTTTTGCATGTGGGTATCCTGTTTTCCCAGCACCATTTGTTGAAAAGACTATTTTTTCTCCTTTAAATTGTCATTGGCACCTGCTTGAAAAAAAATATTGTAAATACAAGGATTTATTTTTGTGCTCTGAATTCTAGTCCATTGAATCTGCAGGATCACTCATGGTGTCCTTTCCATTTGTGAGGGCCTTATTTCTCATATATCTGTCTTCTCTTTTCTTTTAAAATCTCATGAATTCAAAGAGGATATTTACAAAAGTATGTATGTGTAACCCACCATTTTATGATTCTGTTCATGATTGCCTATATTTGTTTTGACTCAATAGCTTCTCCCTTTTCTTTTGCAGTTATCTCATTTTGTGTGTAATGCCATCTGGGAAGGGAATGCCTGGAGGTGAAGTGTAATGTCAATGGGATGGTGATATTCCCATATTTCAAAGACAGCTTTGAAACAAACAGATGGGAAGTGGGGTGTCTAGCTGGCTCAGTCGGGGAAGCATGTGCCCGCCTCCCGATCTTGGGCTTGTGAGTGTGAGCCCCACAGTGAGCACAGAGATTACTTTAAAAAAAGGAAAGACAGACAAGAAGTATCTTTAGTTAGCAGTGATACCATAAAATGATTAAAGTAGGGAAGCTTGTGGTTCAGAGATTTTACCTTATGTAAATTAGATGTGGGACCATGAAAGTGGCTAAACTAAGAGTAATGACTTTGCGTATGAGAACACAGGCATTTTAGAACCATCAAAAACGGGATCCCTGGGTGGCGCAGAGGTTTAGCGCCTGCCTTTGGCCCAGGGCGCGATCCTGGAGACCCGAGATCGAATCCCACGTCGGGCTCCCGGTGCATGGAGCCTGCTTCTCCCTCTGCCTATGTCTCTGCTTCTCTCTCTCTGTGACTATCATAAATGAAAATAAAAATTAAAAAAAAAAGAACCATCAAAAACTTCTGCTTCTTTATAGAGTTCCTGAGTTGGAGTTAGAAGAAGAAACTCAAGTTCAAGAGATGACCCTCGATGAGTGGAAAAATCTTCAAGAACAGACCAGACCAAAGCCTGAGTTTAACATCCGAAAACCTGAGTCCACTGTCCCTTCCAAAGCAGTGGTGATACACAAATCCAAGTATAGAGATGATGTAAGCATGACATTTTCTTCTCTAGAGGTGATTTTCTGGATTAACTGACTAGGAACTGGATGGACCCTCTCCACTTCTGAGGTGCAAATGGGACATTAATAGTTGGCGTTCTGCTTTCTACCTAGGAGTAATCAGATGTGATGTGTGCCTAATTTTATCAGTATTGTTCATAAAACGAGTTGGAACTTGACCTATTGACACTTCATACAAAGCAGTTATGGTGACAGTGCATCTTCTGCTCAACCCAGAGCTGTGCTTTGTGCAAATACTGAATGTTAATGGCATTTCATTTTTATCTCAAAAGAGAGGTACAGTGTTTCCTGAGCAATGCCATTTCACAGGATAACTGCTCTGCATTTCATGATTAGATTAGGTTCAGCTCAAGCTCTTTAGAAGCACATTTAATTGGGAGTACTTGATCATTTTAAACAACCTGGAGTTCTGTACTCTGTTAATTGCAGCAGCTCTGCTTCCTCTGCCTAACTGCGGAGACTCCAAAGACAGGCCCCCAAGAGGAGGAGCCCCTGAGAGCCAGTCAGCCGTATGATCATTCACAGTGTCCTTCTCACTTGTGAGGGCCTTATTCTCATAGTTTGGGTTCAGTCCTTTTTTGGAGGCCTCTGCTTTGGAAAGATCTCCCAGCCTATATTGTGTGGGATGGTCAGCGTGTCATTTAATCACATTCTATTTGTGTTCCTGAACTTAAAGGTATCCTGAAGCATTCTCATTTTAAAATTTTAAAATTTAGAATTCACATCATTCAGTCATAGCCATTTATCTTGATACATATCTCTATGTTGATGATGGGGGTGAACAAACCCTTTCTTCTGGGTATCATTAATTGGTTTTCCATTTGAAACTCAGGAATTTTGTACTGTAGATTTGTCTGTGTTTCCATTTATACTTTGATTAGTGCTAGTCTTTGAATGGATACTTTAATTAGAGGGTCACTTATGATACAGGATCCCCTCCCACCTCCTGTTCTGGTGAGTCCAGTCTCTTAGAGGCCTTACTAGTGAGTTTTGAGCTGTTCGACTAGAAGTGGCTTTTTTTTTTTTTTTTTTTCCCAGCAGCATGGAGGCAAGAGCCTTATTTTCTTGGAAATCTCTGTGAGGTATTTCTACAAGTCCATCAGCTGGCTGGGTTGGCTCTTTTCCTATTCATTTTGTTCTTTTTTGTTCTGGGGCATTGTAAATAAAGCTTTGCCTAAAACAAATGTGCTGTCAGGATGTGAAATATGCAGCTGACATGTTAGGTAAAAATAGAAGCTATTTTTCCTGCATCCACACCAGATTCATCCTCCCTGAAGAGAGGCTCCAGAAAGAGGTCTGCTGCAATATCTGAAGCAAGTGGGTTAGCTGACTCATCCAGCTTGTCTCAGTAAGGCACACGGGTCCTTGTTAATCTGATGGCATTGGAGGTTTCAGCCAGGAAACCTGAATCGTTCTGAAAGCAACAGAAGCCAAATCTTGGGTGACTAATGTGCTTTGTCCTGGGCACCCTAAGAGACCAATCACTGTGGTGGGATCTTGTGTTTGCAAAGTCCAGAGCAACAGGAGCCTCCAAAGTGAGCTGGGCCCTGGAAAGCACACTCAGCTCTGCGCTAGGAGCCCGCTGTCCACTAGGACGCAGTGGGCTGTTTCTAGGTCTACCTTTTTACCACGGTGCTGGTGCGCCCGAATTGTCCTTTCTTCCATTTACCTAAGGTCTCTGCTTTATTTTCATGTGCAGCTTGGAAGGCAGCTGTACCATGTTAAACATGTTAAACATGTTAAACATGAACTCTGTACCAAACACATGGCCAGAAGGGACTAATATGTTTGGGGAAACCTGATTCCATTTCCTAGACAAGTTGTAGGAATGTTCAGCATTAAAGCACTTTGGAGATTCTCCTTGAAGACCATTGGCATATTTCCTGTATATTTATATTTTACTCATAAGTGAGAGGTTTGTTTTATCTGTTCTTAGGAATCGAAGCCAAATCAAATTTGGAGCAAGATATATTTAATACAGTTTTCCTTTAACAAGACACAGAACTTATTTGACCTCTTAAAATGTAATTTCTCAAAGTATTTTGACCAAAATAGTTCATAAAAAGCAGCTTGAGTTCTTTCTGCAGCATTGGGAACAATCCTTAGATAACCATACTCTGTTATTTTACTATTTCCCTATATTTGAGTCAGAATTGTTTATTGTAAATCATGCAGTTTTTAACATATGGTATTTGTACAGTCAGCACCCACATTGAGAGGAGTTTTTTCCATCAAGTTCTATCCTAGGAAGGTAATATTTCCTTATTTATCAAACTAGCATTTGTGAACAAATAAAAAAGGCAGAAATTAAAACTTTTTCATCTGAGCAGAATGCATTTCGACATTAAACATTTATATCAATTACTGTTAGGCATGTCAAATCTTAACAGCTTAACCTGCCAAGCTCATAGCAACTTGGTCTCATTAATTCAAATTAATATAATAATAAGTTCACAGATGTTTGGATGAAGACCATGAGTATGAGAACGTGTGGCTGGGAAATGGCAGATCCCCCGTGTGCTGAGCCCAGAGCAACAGGGGCGCCACCTCTGTCTTGCCGTGGGGCAGCAGGGGTGGAGGGCACTGTCCTGCCAGATGTCACAGTGGCTCCCGGGCAGCGTAGCTCCGGGACGTTTAATGGAGCAAGTGTCCATGGAGACGGCTGTGTGTGTGATGCTGAGATGCTGTAACTGTGTTCCAGATGGTAAAGGATGACTATGAAGACGATGCCCATGTTTTCCGGAAAGCAGCCAATGACATCACATCCCAGCTGGAGATTAATTTCGGTAACCTCCCTCGTCCTGGGCGTGGAGCCAGAGGTGGCCCACGGGGAGGCCGGGGAAGGATCAGAAGGGCAGAAAACTATGGACCCAGAGTGGAAGTGGTGGTGAGTGCTGGTGTTCTGTGTCCTGGATGGTTCTTCTGCAGGAAGTGAGAGGATGAGGAGGATACCCTGGGCTGTGCAGTTGGGAGGGCCACCAGGGTCTGCTGTCCATTCCTCTGCTAGTTTGGAACAGTTACATCAGCAGCATGGTCGTAGTTGGGCACAGACCATCCGGTGGCCCATGGTCACCAGGGGGGTCCACAGTCTGCTGTGAGTGCACACTCAGAACCAGAGACAAGCTCATTCATCTGCATCACACAGGATTCCCAGCTCGGGATGCAGTCAGACCACCTGGTGGTCGTATGCCCTGCCCTTCCGGTGCTTTCCAGGCAGATAGAATCTTTCCTAAGGCTTCAGGGCCTCCTTGGGACCTCCCCAGGCTCACCTTCTCACCTCACACCATCCTTTCTCTCCTCAGCCACCTCCCCAGGCTCACCTTCTCACCTCACACCATCCTTTCTCTCCTCAGCCAACACTGCTCTAGCTCTAGTTCTTTAGACAAGCATGTTCCTGACCCCACAGGGGCTTTGCACCTGATGGTCCTTCTACCCCCTTTGCTTGCTCACCTAGAATAATATCCTCTGACCTTGCTTCTTCACAGGAATCTTCTTTGGTCACATTTCCTTCCAGACCAGGTCAGAGTCCTTGAGCAAAGAATTTTATTTTTCTTTGAAGTGTCATCTTCATTTGTAGTTGTATTCTCACAACTACAATGGTGTGATTATTGATCAGCACCTGCCGTCTCTACCATAGGTGACAGAAACATGTCTGCTTTTGCTCGTTTTTAGTTCCCCCAGCACAATGGATGGGTATAGTAGGCGATTCATAAGTGTTTTGTGAACAAATCTCTGCATTTTCCAGCTCAGAACTGCCCTTGGGCCCCCATCCCTTCAACTGTCCAGTTGCTCCATTTCGGGGTCTGTATTCTCTTTGCTCCTTCGCTGAGGCTTATCTCTGGAACAACCTTCTCTGGTAGAAAACCCTACCTGACCGTGACGTGCCTTTCGCCACCAGACTGCTGTGGGCACCCCTTCTGTGGGCTGTTCACGGGCCAGCTGTTGGCTGAAACTACCACACTGTGACTTCTTCAGGACTTACCCCCTCAGCCCAGGGGCCCCCAGGGCAGGCAAGAACTATCTCTAATCAACCTTGTGTCTGCACGTAGTAAACATTCTGTATGATGTTTACTGAATGAGGGAAGTGCCAGATACAAGAAAGAGGCACTCGGTAAGGTTTTGTGGGAGGCAGGGAGGCAGGCAGGCACTGCTGGCCGTCTTGCAGGGGCCAGGAGCAAGTCTGAGTGGGAGAGGCACCCTTCCTCATCCCCCTTTCTGCATGTCCTATTTGCAGTGGGGCCTCCTCTCCCGGGGTGTTTGAGCCACAGCCACCGTTTGCGCCCCCCGCCCCTTGAAAGCGCAGGCGCATGTTTCTCAGAGGGCTCTGCCCAAGTGGGAGTGCTTCAGGTGACTGGGTTTCAAGACTCTTCTTTTCTTCTTTAGACACAAGATGTTGCTCCCAACCCAGATGACCCTGAGGATTTTCCTGCTCTGGCTTGAGAGAGCCCTGTTTCCCTAGCAACCTGACACCGTGTCCGCGTACCTATGAAGAGACTTTTCTTGCCGTGAGGAAGAGTCAGACTCTAAGAACAATAGATGTTGCTTTTTCCCGTGTAGTGTGAATTTGTTGCACTTTTTTGGCCTGGGAGCTATGGGATCGGGATTTCTCCAGACACAAGAGCAGCAGTTCCAGCCAGGGGGTTAGTCTGGCACTTTCCCAAGAGGGTGGAGAATGGTGATTATTTTTTTATTGAAGGAATCCCAAATGAAGTTCAGAAATAATATTTAAAATGTATATATAGAGATTGTATTGAATCCTCCACGGAAACCAGGAGAGTAAAGATGTAAAATAGAATCTACTGAGCCGGCTCTGTAAACTGTATAGGCCAGAGGGCCGTGTTCTTTAATGCCAGAGGAAACACACATAGCGAGGTCACAGCCTACTTTTCAGAGACAGGGGAATTAAACTATAAATGTACTGACTGTTTACTTGTAAATGTTATACTCTCCTGGAAATTTTTTGAGTTCTGGTTTTCACGTAACCAATAATTTTAAGCAGCTAGTGCGCGGCTACTGGCTTCCACTCTATGACAGAGAACTAGGAAAAGTATTAATTTTTTTAATGGTGATTTAAACTACCTCGTGGTTTCTGTGTGTGTATGTACACACACATACACACATGCTTAGTATAAATGTGCATATTTAGGGTTTGGGTGGTTTTTAGGATGAGTATCAAGCATACGATTTTTAAAATCATGTTATTTAACCCATCAATGAAGTGAGAGGGGGGTCCAGGCAAGAGTATTGTAACTTACCACCGTATCCTTTTCTCCCTCAAAACTAGTATTTGAACTCGACGCCCATGTACAGATGTCCTCTGTCCTTGTCCTGGCAAGATTTGTAAATAGTATTTATTGAACGCCGTGTGCGGTTTTTCTCACTCAGCCCTTATACCAGTTTGAGTTCCTCTTTCTTGCCTTTGGCGAGCGTTTGGGGTTAGGGGACACCTTGGAGGTTCAGTAAGTCACTTAGTAAGTCACTGAGTCCTGCCCTGCCCAACAGAGCAACCCCTGAAGAGCCCGCTTGAAGAGCCCACGCCAGCGGGCTGAGCGCTCCAGGGCAGGGCCTAGGGCCAAGGCAGCTGGAGCAGCTGTGGGCAGCTCCGGTGAGGCTCTCCCCACTTTGCTGCAGAAACTCAAGATAACATTTGCCTGTTGTTACACAGTTACTCTGCTTGTGCTGGACCTGAACCCGGTCCCAAGATCTGTGCTTTTTCCCCCACTTTGCTATGCTGTTTAAGATGGCTCTGACCTTGAACCCAAGTGTAAATAAAGGTTGGTATTCCCTCCTAACTGTGTATAGAAAGCTGAATCCTTTTGGTCACTCCCAGGTCAAGAGAAAACGTGGAAAGAGACCCAGCAGGAGGAATCAGCTGTACCCCCCCGCACCACGTGATAACCAGTTAAGGACCTTTGCTGTGGGGGACTGCCTACCCTTGGGCTCATTATTAAATTAATATCTAAGCACTAAGATCTATTAAGTGATTGCTGTATTCCCTCTCCCTGGAAAGAACACGATGAGTGGGAGTGCCCTGACCCAAGTCAAGTCTCAGGAGAATGAATGTCAGGTTCAGCCACAATGATCAGCTAGTACAGCATGAGGCTGTCACATGAAGTCACTCTGCCTGCCTTTGCTTTGAAGGTTGGCGAAACCGAGATCCCTTTCAAGAAAGTTCCCTAGTATTGTAGATAATGCTTGGAAAGCCCATAGAGCTGGATTTAATACTGTATTTACAAACACCACATCCTTCCCAACATACTGGAGATCTCTGTACCACGGAGCAGTCTTGGGTCCTGTGGTCAGAAACAGTTTTAGGGTATGGCATACACTTCCTGAGCCTGTATAAGACTTGGTTGCTCACCAGGATTACCTCTTACCAACTGGTAGGGCAGATGGATGGCAGGTTTTGGTCATGTGGTTGTCTACAGTCCAGTGCCCCAGAGAAGATCAGGCGGAAGCACAGAGCAGAGGAAATCCCTAACAGCATGTTAGGGAAAAATCCGAGTTGACAGGAAGCTTATGTTCAGACCCATACACAAGAGAAGGCCTTCCTGATCAAAGTTCCCCTACCACACTCAGATGTGTGGGTGTAGACGGGCCATGAGGCAAGGCATGTTTCTAGCTGGCAACTTAACACTGAGCAAATCAACCCCACAAAAGAAAACTAGTCAGGCCCAAGACTCTCGGAAGGCGGAGGCCAAGTACGTTTGAGTTGCAAAGTCAGGTGTGCCAGCCCCAAGGCCAGCCGGAGGAGCTCACAGTTGGATGAAGGTGGGAAGAGTAGTCTGGAGCTGGGAGAGCTTCACAGAGCCATCACCCTCGAAGGGAGGGGGCTGCTCCCAGCCCTGACCAGATGAAAACCCAGGATGCTTCTCTGACAAGGTCTGGGAAGAGGCAGGCTCACTGGAAGCTGCTGCCTGGGAATTGCCTCAGGAAGGTTGACATCCTGCACTGGATGATTTTAAGATGTGGCCAGGCTGCTTTCAGAAGTAGCATATCTTTCGCCTAATGTGGCTGCTAAGTGTGTAATGTTTTCGTCCCATGCAAGGCAGGCCCCTCCAGAGCCCGAAGGGCCGTAAGGGCCACGCCCCTGCTACTGGGTCCCTGGGTCAGGGCTTTTCCTCTGTTAACTGGCCTCTCCAGGCCATCCTGCACACAGCTACTTTAGAGGTGAAGGCATTGTTTTCTTTTGAAACCACACATTGTGGTGTAGGAAAGACCTGTGGAGCTATGGGACCTGGGTCTCAGAAGCTGGGAAAGATCAGCCGTCAGAAACAGGAACTGACCTCTTCTGGGCTATTCAGGAAAGAGCCACACTGCCAAGAGCAGGTGGGGCTGCCCTGCCCAACACGGCATCACCCCGCTGGATAGTTTCCCCGAGAGAGGAGGTCTGCCCGTTTCCTTCACTGCTGCTGTCTCTCCCTCAGCCTCTACGAGGATCATGCTCTGTAGAAGCAGCCACCAGGGGTCTGCCCTCCTCTCTTGATCCTCCAACACCAACCTGAAGGCCCTGGGGCAGCTGGCACCACTGCCCGCGACATGCCCCACATATGTGAGGCTTTGCCTGGCACATCCTAGATGGGTCTGTGTTTACATGGTAAAGGGAACGAGGAAGGAAAAAAGCAGGTATTTTAAAAAACCTTTACTGTAGGGGCATCTGGCGAGCTCAGTCGGTACAGCATGTGACTATCTTGGGGTTGTGAGTTTGAGCCCCACGGTCAGTGTGGAGATTACTTAAAAATAAAATATTAGAGAAAAAAAACAATTGCAAAACAATATGGATAAATGCACAAAACTTCCTTGTAAGCACCACCTAAGCCAAGAACCTCATTTCCCCAGGAGCCTGTCCATGTGCCTGTGCCAGTTGCCACCTCCCCTCCCTCTGAACTGAGTCACCAGCCCAACTGAGTCCTGAGGGTCACCCTGAGCATTAAGGCCCTGTGCTTCACTTGGGTGTCTTAGCAGTCTGCAGGGGCCCCTTCCCGCGCTGCCCGGGGAACCTATGACGTGGGGAGACAGGGTGCAGGAGGGCGGCTCCGTGCTGTCCTGTGGGTGGCACACTCCGAGGCAGGGAGTAGGGCAAGAACGTCTCTCGGCCCCTGACCAGTCCCCTGGGCAGACAGAGGCAGGACGTGAGGAAGACACGGGACTTGGTCCTCGAGCCCGGCATTCCTTCCACACGCCTCAGACTCCCACGTGTGTAACCAGGCTCCAGGGCACAGCTGCCGGGGAGGGAAAGGGGAGGCCAGGGGCCGGGTAGCGCGGCCTCGGCCAGGCCCTGCCGGGGCAGCAATGCAGCGACCACACTTGGCACAAGGGAGTCCCTTGACACGGTCCTGAAAACATGATGGGGTGAGGAGTGCTCTTGGCTTTTTCAGGCCTCCGGGGCATCAGAGGTAGCGACGCCCGAGAGGCTGCGGGTCCAGATGAACCAGAGCACGGCTCCCGGGAGCCAGCCCTGGGCCCGGCCCTGTGGCTGAGAGGACTCCTGCACTCCAACCACCTCGCCCTGTGAGCACCACGACCGTGCAGGACTCTGGCCCCATGGCAGGGGCCGGCCTGGGTGCCCATCCTACAGGGTCAGAGCAGCGTCCAGGCGCATAGCCGTCTCCCCGGAGCTTGCAGGGCTCCCCAGTGTTCTTGGACAGCAAGGTGGGAGCAGCCACCCCGCTAGGGGGCTCACCCGCACGACCCCGCCACACCCAAGCACCACAGAGGACGAGATACCTGATGTGGGTCCTGCGATCCCTGCAACACCTGGCAGTCAACACCCGGTCGCTGTCAGCCCTCAGTGGGTGTCTCGTGGTGAGGGCGGTGGGGAGAGAGGGAGCAGGGTGGTTGGAGCAGTTCTCAGCAAGATGGAAGGTG
This sequence comes from Canis aureus, assembly GCF_053574225.1. Classification (NCBI taxonomy): domain Eukaryota; kingdom Metazoa; phylum Chordata; class Mammalia; order Carnivora; family Canidae; genus Canis; species Canis aureus. The sequence goes on along the minus strand of NC_135611.1, from coordinate 70,877,138 downwards.
GGAAAAATGTGGGGGCCGCCTGGCCTGGCGAGTGAAGTGGTGACCCCGACCCTGGTTCCCCTGCCCTGGAACCCAGGGAGCTAACCCTAGGGTAGGAAAACAGCCCACAGGGATTTTCACCAACCTTGCAGGTGCCCAGAGTGGGGCCCTGGGAAGCCTGGTGAATAGGGTCCCTGAAGGTACCCGAGGGGCTGCCCTTCACACTGCATCTGAGCAACACCCCTGGGGGTGGATGGTGCACAGCCAGGGAGGCCACACACGGCCTATGAACTCACCAAAAAATTCTGCCCGAACCGTTCTGGGGAGAGAGAGAGACCAGCTTCCATCGGAGAAGTCATAGGGGCCCCTGATATCAGAAAGTTCCAAGAAACACTTTACTGGGGGCTTGGGAGTGAATGGCCCCCCAAGAGGGTGCCAGCTGGGACCCTGTGCATCCCAGTCATCCCAGCAGGTCGCCCACGGGTAAGCCCAGCTCTCGCCTCGGCTGAAACTTCAATGCCCAGAGGAAGACGACGACACACGGTCTTGCTGAGGCTGAGGCACAGGCTTGGACGTGCCCTGGACAGCATCTGTGCTGCTGGGTGCCGCCGACCGGCAGGTCCTCCTGGGAGCACTGGTCCTTGTGGGTCCCAAGCCAGATTAAAAGCCGGTCTAGAAAGGTTACGGCTCGAGACAGCCAATTATCGCTGCAAAAGGGAGGAGGACAGCATTGTATTTGTGATGCCAGAAGCTGTCTGAGGGGTTGCTGGGCAGGGCCAGGCCTAGCTTCAAGCGTCCCTAGACAAGCCAGGAGCTGGAGCAGAGGCGCTTCCAACAGCGGGAGCGGCCCGGGGCGGCAAGCTAGACCCCCTCTGCCCGTCCTGCCCTGAGAGCTGCCGGCCACCGCTGGCAACCACACAGCCCTCGCTCGGGGAGGGGACCGTCTCTGCGTGGCGGCCTGCGGGGGCAGATAAGCCCGGGCCAGGCAGGAAGGCGGCTCACTGCGTCAGGACCCCCTAGTCCCACAAACAGGAGCCCCATTCCTGAGGCCCGAGTCCCCCACTGCTTCCTTGGCCCATGAAGCCTTCCTTGCAGCCCCTCTGCCTGCTGGGCCTCGGGCCAGAGCAGAACAGGCCGCAGGATTCACTTGCGGGAGGTCCTCAGAGCAGCCGAGCCTGCTCCCATGACTCTGCCCCACAACACTGCTCCCCAGTCCCCAGCGGGGCGGGGGGGGGGGCAGGGTTGCCTCCTGAGGTGGCCCAAAGTGTGCACGAGGGTGTCTGCATTACCCCATGGCTGGAGCTGTGACTGGAATGTGGTGGGTGGGGATGCCATTCTCTGCAGAGTCCTACACAAGGAAGAACCGTCATCTGCTTTTATATGAAGAAACAACCCAGAGAAGAAACCATTGTTTTCTCCGATGAAAAGAATGCACAAATCACGCTACCTCCTCCTCTCTTTCTTTCCCTCCCAAAGTTAAACACATGACATTCAGCCAGTCGTACAGGCATCCAAGGGGCCATAGCCAGGCCCTGGTGATGGCCGGCCCACGTGGGATCCGCCCGGCGAGAGGCCTCCTTACCTGGGCATGTCAGTGGGGATGGAGCACCTGTGATCCAGAAGCATGTCAAAGCCATGCACACTTGCTAGCAAAGAGATGAGACACAGTTAGAGACCAAGGCCAGGCAGCGGGGGAGGGCAGCCATTCCTATAGGGGCTGGGCCAGCACCTCCAGGGCAGAAGGCAGGGGTGTCTTGGGGGGGGGTGGCGCTCAGAAGGCTGTGCCCGGAGTGCATTTGTTCTCCCAGTAAGCTCAGAAATTAAGCCTGTGATAGGGACATACTGTGTCCGTGGTGGCAGGGCCCTGCCACTGTTCTGAGGGGGGCACACAGGGGTCTGTAGGAGAGCAAGAGGGCAGTGAGGCTCTTAGTATGGCCAGCTGCTTGTTCTAATGAATGGATTAAGTCACTTAATCCTCATACAACCATCATCCTGGCCCAGGTGACATAGCTAATCAGAGCAGCAGTTCGCACCCAGCCTGCTTCCAGAATCCCTGCTCCAGTTACACCGAGCTGCTCCCGGCAGAGCACACCTGCACCGAGGCTTTACGTTTCTGCACCTTTCGGCATGTTCCTGTGCAGCACAAACGCCTTTTGTAAGACTTTCCCCTAATAACCAGCCCTGCCCAGGAAGAACCCCACGGAGCGCTGCTCTAGTGCATGGCTGGCGGGGACCCCGACCCCCTGGGCCTCTACGGTCCAAGTCCTGGTCCCCATCCCGCCTCCGCACCCCGTCCCTGGGGACGAGTCCCCTCCCCGCCCCACAGTACTCCAACCCCGGGAGGTGGGCAGGACCCCGGTGCTGGCACCAGCACCCCAGATAAGACCCCACAGGTACCAGAAATGGAGGGATTGGGATCCATCATAATCTTTTGTTTCCTAATTATCTACAGAAAAATTATCTTAAATGTATGAAAAAATTAATGGAAAGCTCCGTGCCAGCACTGTTTTAAGCACTTTGCATGGATTATCTCCTTTAACTCTGATACTAATCGTTAAGATGGGAATTCCTCTTCTCATTTTACTTAAACGAAAAGCAGAAGCGTCTCCAGCAAGTGTGTGCGGTGGCAGCGCGAGCTGGGCTGGTCACCACGGGGGACGGCGACAATCTCCGGGGCTGGGCTCCCGGCTCGCTGCCCACACTCCGCAGCCCTGCGCGCTGGGCCCCCCGGGGCCTTCCGGGCGCCGTGCTGCCCCCTACCCAGCACTCACCCTCGGGGTGGGGGCCCCCCTGGCCGCCTGCGGGCCACACTCCGTGAGTGGCAGTGCCCTAGGGGTGTGGATGCAGGGAGAAGGCGGGTCCCCGTGCTTTGTACTTTGAAACCCTGTATCCTGGCATGAATCAGAGTGGAGTTTTTTCAGGAACAGCACGGCACTCCTCACAGAACAAGCTCCTCCATCACAGACGCCACCTCTGTGTTAGTTTGTGGGGCACAGGCCGCAGGAGAGGGGCAGAGGGGCGGTGGAGAGGCGGCACGGGGGTGGCATCCTGGGTTGGACATCAGACTGCGGGTGCCTTAGCGCTGGTCCTGCCCCTCGCCCAGCTCTTGAGCCCTGATCTTGGCAGGCACCATGAGGGGGTACAGTCTACAACCCCCAAGACTCCGAGGGCCTGATACACCCAGGTGGCTCTGCGGTTGAGCGTCCGCCTTTGGCTCAGGGTGTGACTCCAGGGTCCTGGGATTGAGTCCCACATCGGGCTCCTTATAGGGAGCCTGTGTCTCCCTCTGCCTGTGTCTCTGCCTGTCTCTCATGAATAAATAATATCTTAAAAAAAAGAAATGACTTGGAGGGCCTGATTCTGTGTCATATACTCAGTAATTTCTCCAAAGTCAAACCCTGGCATAAGTTGAGCTAGTGGTGGTATTTACAGAATGACTTCCTAACGGCCCCTAGCTCACTATCTTAAGGGAGGTGTTGTGGACAGAACTATATCCCCAACATTCTCAAGCTGAAGCCCTAAACCCCCATGCCTCAGAGGGTGACTATGTTTGGAAACAGGCTTTTTAAGAGGGAATTAGTTACAGTGAGGCCATTAGGATGGACCCTTCTCCTCATGACATGATAGTGTCAGGAGAGGAGGACAGACTGGACCCAGGGACTGGGGTGCATGACGAAGCCCAAGAGCAGAGGCATCAGAAGACACCCACCCTACCGACAGCGTGAGCCTGGATTTCCAGCCTCAGGACTGGGAGAAAATGAATCGTTGCAAGCTACCCAGTCTAGTAGCAAACTAATACAGAAGCTTATATCCAGTTTGTATTTTGACCACTGCCTACCATGATTGAGGATGGTAAGTGAATACAATAAACTGAAAGGCTGTTTGGTTAATACTTTTAATTATATGATTATAATTATACAACTTTCACTATTCAATATTTTGTATAAAACCAGTACAATACACAAGATTTTCAAACTCAACAATATATATCAAACTACATAGATATGCAAAGTTTACAGGCCATTATGAAGCTTTATCTTAAAAATACCTTCAGGAAAATAAACATTCAACCAGTTCTCTAGGCTTTATAAAATATGATTAGAAATATACATTTTAATAAAAAAATCAAGACAGTGATTGATCAAATACTGATTCATCAGTTACATTTTAAAACTTTTAATAATCTGTACACGAGTGCAGGTTAGATAAAACTGCAAATTATTAATATAAAACTGCAATACTATAATCAGATGGACACATCTGCTGACAGTTAATTCTACTGGGCAATTAAGGAGGTAATGTCCTACACAGTATACGTGAATTGTCCAGTTTTTTAAAGTCATCTGTAGTATTTCCACTTGGCGACATGAGTACTCAGATTTAGAGAAATGGAAGAGCAGGAGCCAGCCTTACCAGAACAGCTTTAGCAGGAGGTAACTAGTAAAGAATTAAAATGTTTTTAAAGTTGTCTTTGATGAGCACTGCCTTCCAAGCTGCAATAATTACTTTTAAAAATGTACGAAGAGAAACAAGCTACTTTTAGAACCAACATCAAAAGACAGCATTGCTCATTTGCCATGAATGGTGGTGATTCAAGCAAAGGAAAGCCTCCAGGAGCTCTTGGCACCACACACCCCAAGGCCTGGAGGCCCGCATGGTGCGCACAACCAGCCATTAGGCTCCAAATGCAGTTGCCTCATGAGAACACTGGGGAACTCCTCTAATAATTGTCTGGGCCCAAGAAAAGAGTAGAAATCACCCCTGGGAAAGGAGAGAAGAGGATGAAGTAGGTGGGTGACAGGCTAATGGGGCCAAGTTTGGAACAGAAGAATGCTGGAGACTAGGAGAGCAGCGTGCCACCCAGAAGTGGCAAAGTGGACAAGGAAGGCTACTTGCTTTGGTGAGACACTGCTCAGGATTTACCCCTCTTCGTGGACAACTAAGAGATTTCTAGCTTTTTTTTAGCATTACAAAATAGAAGTCTGTCTATACTTCTAGATACCCAGTTTTGCAGACACCCTTCCTTTGGACTGTCTCTGACTTTGGACACAAGTTCCCAAAAAGCTTCAAGGACACCTAAAAATATTCATTTCTAATTTTAATTCCAATGGAAACTGTCTTGGTGTACTTTCAAAGTTATTTAAGGCTCTTAAGTTTAAAGGATTCTCTCTGACTCTCCCTATTTCATATTCCATAGCAACAGTCTTTCCATGACAAGGACTTGAAGTTAGAATTTCAGAAGATTCAGGGTGTGTTTAAGTTTCTGTTGGGGAAAAAAGAGTCCGCTCTTATTCATAGCAGGAAGAACGTTCCATCAGTGAGACCCAGAGGCTTCCTGGTTTCCAGATCCGCTCTCAGTAAGTTGAACAGTGAGCTATGAAATCCCCTGAAGCACACCCTAGTCTTGGTGTGATCCAGGGAACACTTCTTGATCAAATCACTAGTTTCCTAGGACTCATTTCAGTGAGACAGTTAAATACAAAGATTTTTTAGAAAGAGCCACAGTGATAGCAATTTTAGCTGGTAACTTGAGCAGCCAACACAAAAAGGCAATTTGTAAAATAAGAAGTACTGTGGTTAACACTGAAGCCCAGATTTTTCACTCTTGGCCAGGCCACAAAATGGCTTATTCCCTGTGAGGGAGACAGCACACTGAGCTTGTTCTGATGGAATAAAAAGCCAAACCAAGGGCAGTTCAGAGGGAAGTTTGATTTTCAGAACTACCTGGATTATTTAAACAGGAGATGGCCTTTAAAACTGTCAAAGTAAGAAGAATTGCCCTGAGAAGCCAATGTTTTATGCAAGGGCACACAGTCTGAATACTGAGTATTGTCTCCTAGCACACGACAGCAAGTGGAATGTTTCTCTTCCCATCCAAAGCTTACCCAAGAGGGGTCTTCCTGTCTCCCATTTGGTACATGGGTCTTTGTACCTCGTTCACTTCCAGGGATAGGAAACCACCTTTCCTCTGAGATCTAGTCTCCGGGGTTTAAAAACTGGCATTACACCCATTACACCTGGCGGGGAAGAGCCCCTTGTCTGACCAAGATGATGGCATGTGCCATCTCCCCTCGAAGCCAGTCAACCTTATCATTTACTCCACAAGAGAGGAAATATCAAAATGGAGCCATGCCTTCTTGTAACTTTTTGCATTAACAGACTTTGATCTGTTTATTCCAACTGCTTCTTACTGTTCTTAGTTTTGTTAAAAAGGCAGCTTTTAAAAATGGAATTGCCTGCTCACCTGGTTCATTCATCTTGCAATGTGAAGACATGTGCCTTCTATAGCCTTTCCATATTGTATCCCCTGTTCTTCAAACCAGGACAGGCAAAAAATTCTATTTGGGGCTCCACTGTTTTGTTTTAGCAGCAAATAAATTGTTTTTGTGATTGCTTTATATCACAGACTCTGCTGTGTTTCTGTGGTGGGGGTGGGGGTGGGGGGGTGAAGGCACTCTGCAAAGAGTTAGTTGTAGTCCCTAACCAAAGGCAACGGTGAGTCTCTTATTTACAAACAACTGAAATCCGGATGCAAATAACTCTCACTGAAATCAAAGGGGGCGTGAAAGGCCTTTGGCTGATCACATAAAAACAGAAATCCACAATGCTACAGAGACAGACCCTAATAAAGCAGTACCTTTTTTTCCCCCCTTTTTAAAGCCACCATTATTTGGGATGGCTATTTCCAAGGAGAAACACCAAAAGTTTGTTGTGTTTTTTTTATCATGCATGGAAGGAACTAGGGCTTTGATTTCTATGACCCGGCAGCTGCTCAGCGGGCAGCTGTGGCGTCCATCCTGCAGTCCCTCGCCCACACACAGGAATGACTTCGCCATCACCTTCCAGCTCTGTGACTGGTTGCCCTCCCAATTCCTCTAATACTACCCTCATAGTCTCTTCCAGTTTAGGTTGCCAAAGTCCCACTTTGTATCAGAACATCCAACAGTTTACAAACACGGTTTTCACAGGTTCTTGTTAATAAAGCACTCTTCGGTGGAAGACAAACAGCTTGGGTACTTAATGGAGTTACCAGTACAACAACAGTACAAATACTAAAGTGAGGATGGTTAAACCAAATAGTATCAAATTACAGAAAGTACCACTTCAGTAATGCCTGTTTTCTCTTTATAAATTTTGACACAGGGTGAACAGAAAATAAATACGTAAAAAACCTCCATCAGATCGTCACTTCTGAAGGCCAGCAGCTAAAATGATTGCCATCACAGGGACACACGGGCAGCACACAGACTGGTCAGCTTTCCTGACAGCAGAGGGCTTTGATATTTACACCTGAGACGGAATTTATAACAGCTTTGTCGTTCAACTTGAGACGTTTCTACCAAAAGAGAGCTGGGTCTTCTTCAAGTCACTGCTTGTGCCCAGACTCAAGTAGTTATTTAAACTCCCGTGGACATTGTCTTCATTGAATAAACTTCTTAGGTGGAAAGCAGCTAAGGCCTTTGCAATTTTGCTTTGTTTCCAAAGAAATTGTGCTAAGTCTTGCTGTAGTTCTCTGTTCCTAGAGTCTTCCTTCAGTTCTGGTCACAGGTTTTTATTTAACGCAAGACTGTTTTAGTCCTTGAAATGGAGGGACTACAGGGGGAGAAAAAAAAGGATTTTACCATGAAGGTTTCAAAGTGTCCCGTACAGAGTTACCCAAGACAAGGAAGGCAACATAATAAAAGTGGTGACATGCTAAGAGGTATACACTTTTTATAATTCTTTAATGACAAATATTTTGAAAGAGATAGTACAGTATCAACCATAAAGTAAAGACAAACGGGAGAGAAAGGCAGAACAGAAAGAGGTTCGGTTCTGCAAAAAATAATGATAAAAACAAAACGAGAAGGGTGGGCAGAAGCAGCAGAGCAATGCGAGTACCATAATGCCATTAAAGGCATTTGTTGCAAAGCATTCCTTTTCCTTCCTTCCCTCTGAGGAACCAGGCTGTGGGAAAGGTGGAAAGAATGAAAAGATAAAGAAGTGTTACTTGGTTATTTCCAAAGCCAGAATTTGGTCACAGAAAAAGCTCTGGCACCTCAAGCAGTTTCCAGGGGGGCAGCTGCACAGGGAAGGCACCCACTGCCCACTATCCTTGGGCTGCGCCGCGGACCCAGCTCTGTACAAAATTAGCCCACACTGATTCTTACCCTATCTCCCTTCTGTCCTTCCCCAATTTATTATGTCAACTTTCATCCAGACAGCAACTAGCAGAGGAGAAAAGTAAGCAAAGACAAGAGCCAGAGAAGCCAGTATCATCTAGAGACATCCCTCACTGCCTGACACTGGCACTCCCTCAGAGGAGCACATCTAAATCGCTCACTCAGTTGTTGGGAGACCCAACAGAATACGGAGTACAGAGGTCCAGGTCAGCCAGTGCAGCCGAGTGGGAAAATGTCTGGAATTACAAAGGGAAATCAGTAATTTAGAGGATTAGAGGAAATCAGCATTGTTTTCAAAAAGGATATTTAGCAACCACATTCTGGAGCTTCTAGACTGATGTTTTTTCAGAGATAATGGTAGTAACTAGAAGTTGGGAGCCCAGAGGTGGTAGAATGGACACTGAGATCTGAGCCTGGAAGGGACGAGAAGCAGTGGGCAGACATGATGATGACAAAAGTCATAAATGAGAAGGCTTAAAAAGTCAAAGAAGTCCTAAATATAGTACTCCCAACAGAAGGGCTCATGAAGACACATTTTCAGAGGCCAAGGAAGGCACCCTGAGTATTTCTCTTTCCTCATAGTATCAATAATTGGGTATAAAACACCCCCAAAAGTCACAAACATTAGGTTGGTTTGACAGGTGGAACAGAAAGTGATGGTTCCTGGATGGTAACTTGGAATAAAAAAAAAAAAAAAAAAAATCGCTTGTCCACGACCACTTTCTAGAAAATGAAGTTATAATTAAAAAAAAAAAAAAAAGAAAGAAAGAAAGAGAAAAGGAAACTATTCCAGAGAAATCACACAAGCTTACAGAAACATGCACGCAATGGTAAGTTGTATCAACACATAAACTGAACTGCATGGTATCACATGAGGTGGCTGCAGGTCTTCGGTCAGAGGCATAATGGTGGAATTTTCAAGACTTTAAGACAGTTCGTCAGAGAGTTAAGAGAGAATACTGAGAACAGGCCAATTCTCCACTGAATTTAGCAATTCTTACGAAAGAAACAATAGAATGATGTACAGCTTTCACAGGAATCGGGAGGGGTGGAAGTCTACTGATTTACTTCTTCAGACTTGACAAAGGGGATGAGGAAGGTGCTACACAGAACCCTGTCAGCCACCACCAAACCAAACCCTCCAGCGCTCTGGGCCTGAACTACACAACTGTGCCAGAGCAGAGCCTGGCACCCAGGAGTTAAGGTTAGATGTGGCTTGTGTTCAATGGTTACAAGAGGGAATGATCATCTGCCATGAGAGAACATGGTGGCATTTCTTCCCAGCAACAAAGATTTATGACAACACATAGTTTTGCAGCCTCCAAATAATTGCTCTTTTAATGTTTGTGGAAAAGCTGTCCCAGATTGTAGAGTGTCTCAGTAAACTGTCAAAAATCAAGAGCCAAATCAGTGGAAAGTGAGCTTAGGTGAGGTCTTCATCCTGGAAGCCTCTAAGAAGAGAATAGAAAACGGGAATAAATGGTCAAGTTCCTATGGCAGGACAGGTATGACAATGACGATGATGAGTGAACATCAACCTGCAAAGAGAAGGCCTCATGGCAGGGGGAGGGGGTAACAGCGGACTGGCAACCCTGGCACCTTGGAGGCATTTATTTTATACTGAAAGGTATACTACTTCATTTCCTCGTATTGCTGTCTAAAGCAAAGTTTTCTATTCAATACTTTACAATTACTCAACAATTTTATATTCTTTTCTCTTGAAACAGATTATGCAAAAATGTGTTAATTCCCTCATTACCCTCCAGCCAAAAATGAATGCTTTCTGCATTCATAAAGGATAAAAGTCTGAGGCTATACAGCTGGGCTACATCAGCTCCCACTATTTCCCTAGAAGCAGGAAGTGGGACCTGGACCTAATGTATTTGCCTCCGTTTCCTGAGCTCATGGTTAAGGTGATGTGAACACAGGCCAAAAACCCAAAAGAGGCCAAGACGACCCTGCGTGAAGGGAGGTGGGTAAACACACTTGAAACCCAATTCTCTCTCACTGATTTATTTCTTCACCTCTCCCAATCTCTGAAAATCCATTCCAAGAATTTAAAAAGAAGCCTTTTGGTTATCAACACTATCCCAAATGCCTGGAAACTGCTTTGGGCCATTTCAAAATTCAGTCAAGTGTATTCAGTCTGAACTCTACTTTCAACCCCTCAAAGCATCCAGTCCAGGGACCTCAGGCAGATGCTCTCTGCAATCAGAAACCACTTCTGCTGAGAAGCACATGTTTAGATCACTAGACAAGACCTAGATGGAAAAACTGCCGCAGGGCCACGGCCCCCAGGGGCACATGGTGTGACTGGGCATGCGTGGTCCTGGCTCCTGGACTCTATTCCCCTGTAGCCTGAAGAGCACAATCCAGAAAAGCAGAAAGCAGAATTAAATGTGCAAGACATATTCAACTGTAATGGAAGCCTGAGTAATTAACCTAAAAGGAATATGTTCATTCAAAATATCTATCTCTAACAGCAGGCTTTTTATTTGAATTTTTAATAGTTTAATTCACCTAAATATGTCAAAGTTAAACTGCTCCCATTTCCCTCTACTTCTTGTAAAAAAGTTGGGAGAGAAACAAAATGATACAATCTGTAACTGTCCTACCAACTAGAAGAACTGTTAACATTATGGCATATTTTTCTGTTACATTATTTCCATACATGCGTAGAAATGTATGTATATATATTTAAATATAGGTGTGATACATACAAACTTACATATTATACATAAATATATCTATAAACATGTAGTTGTATGCATTTCTATACATAAAGTATATTGTACATTTATAAAATTATAGTTAATACTTTATAATTTTTATGTGTAGCTCTTTTCACTTATTGGTTCATGAGCATTTATCGAGGCCATTAAATTTTCTTTAAAAACATGACTCTTGATTCACTTGGTATAATTCAACAATCTTTAGGCCATTTCCTCTTCCTCAGGGTTATACATACCCTTCTGATAGGTTATAAAGTACCTGAATCCTTGACTTTTTGTCAGTATTTCTCTAATATTCTTCAAGTTGAACTAGAGAGTAAACAAAATTATAAATATTTGATAGCTTTCTATGAAAAATCCAAAATCCCCAAATTATGAGTTGGTGCCCTCAAAGCCTTGTACTAAGGCATGATCACATTCTCATGTAAGTAAATGTATGTAGTGAAATTATATGAATCAGCAAAGAGGGGGAAATGGCAGAACTGAACAATCCCTTAAAACAACAACACCTCCCCCCCTCCCCCGCCCCACACACACACACAGCTCTCCGGTTTGTACCAAGTCCCTCAGGACACAGGCTGCTGGGACCTGTCCCAGAAATTAACTCAGCTGTCCCATAGCCTCAAAGATATGAGGACAGGAAGTTAAAAAGAAGCAAAGAAAATTGTGAAAGATGCTTTGGAGTCTGGTTCAGACTTTCTTCAGGCCGCTTGTGGTCTAAGAGAGGTGCTGGGCCATGAGCACAGGACTGCACATGTTGTCAACACCAGGCAAAGATACACAAACACAAAAAGGGTGCCTGCCTTCCACTCCTGAGATAACAGTATGTAGGTTATCTGTTCTTCTCTCAAAGGGGGACTGCTTCTAGGATATGTTAGATTCTAGAAATATCTGCCTTCAGTTCATGATAAACATCCAAAAACAATAGTGAATAATGGATTTGGTCATGGAATGAGTGCATTTTCTTGTCATAGCCTGTAATAATGAAGGAAAGGAAGATGCTGCGCTCTGTGGGGGAAAGCATGAGGCTCCTGGGTGTGGACTGTGGCCAAGAGACCAGGCCCTATGTAAAGAAGGATCCCAGACTCACTGGAGTTCTCATTTCCACCATCGCACTTACTTGCAGCTAATTCTCCAACAATTATGCTGTATCTCATATATAGAAAAATTTCCTCCGAGTCCAGACAGAGAGCTTTGGAAATTCAAAAACCTGTAAGTACAACCCTCTCAACTTCCCCATAACCTGACCCCGACCACACTTTCAGTGTTGAGAACCACCTCTGAAAAACAAAACAAAATAAATCCTATATTAACAGTGACCCAGAGTTTCTGAGATGGTGAATAAGTCGAACACATTTGATTAATTTCCCATCACAGGGACTCTGCTTTCTCCTCTCTTCCTCTCATTTCTATCTCCAGAAGATTAAATTGGAAAACCAATGTTTGGAACTTTTCAGAAGAGTAGGATTCTTTTCTCACCTTTTAAAACTGCTTTTTCTTGAAGCAGATCTGGTGGTTCTTTTAGTAATGCCTGCACTGCCAGAAATGTTAGGTTCAGATGTTTTACAGCTCTGAACACTGGACTGAAGAATTACTCTGAAAACAGTTGGAAAAAAATAAGATTATATTCACTGAAACAATTTTCAAATACTTGACAGAGGAAGGCATCTTTGCACTTTAGTGCAATTTAGTTTATTGAGAATTGATAGGATTTTCCATTAATACATTTGCCAGAAAAATCTGAAACACATTTTCACATCAGTCTTTCGAAAAGAAGCATCTCATTTCCCCATGAAGCTTATACAAATATTAACCAGAATATACTTTGCTTTTAGAAAACAAATGACCTGGCATTTTAAAGCAATTCCCGCACCAAAAAAAAAAAAAAAAAATCAATCAGTAAAACAAATTTTTGTGCCCCAAAGTAAAAGTAGATTCTCAGAATTCTAATCATAAAAACAAGAAATCATTTAAAAGCTCTGAATTCTAAGGAATATGAATATGAAAATCTATAAAATAGACTCTTCAGAAATGAAAGTATGGGTATTAAGCCCCAAATCAATACTAATTTTATATAACATTTCAAATTTTAAAAATATGTTCAAGCAAAATTTGAATTTTGTTTTTTTTATTTGAATTTTGTCTGGATTGCAACCACTTACTAAATCACTAAGTACCATTAACATGAGAGCAAAACTTGAAATTTTGTGAAATTTGATTTAATTAAACTCTAAAATAATCTCAAGGAACCAATGCCAATGGGTGAAGGTTTCCCAGGAGGCAAATTCATGAGTCAGAAGAACAACCCTCAGATGAAGCCCAGATAGAGTACCTTGCTCAAAGTAGAGGGTGTTTTATAATTCCTCACTGAATGGTGGTCATGGGGAAAACAGCAGAAAACATCAAAAGATTTTATATGTAAATCTTTTCTTCAACAGATAACCAAAATGCTGAACCGCATACACACACATTTATATATACTCAACTTCTATGTATCTGTAATTGAAAACACTGCCTTAAAAATAAGCTTCCTCCTCTCATGTCCAAATAGAGGTGAGAGCCGCTAACAACTTAGGAGGACCCAGCTCATGAGAGTAGAAGGAACCCTTACAACTCATGGTCCTCCCTCCTTCGTCTGTATTGCTGCCATGTTAATCAGTAACTGAAGCCGGGTCCTTGAAATACAGCAGTAAATTCCTGGTATTAGCCAAACCACAGCATATTCAGCATTTAGTAAAATGCTTAACTTCTCATCACTAAAAAAATAGCAGGTGTCACTGTCCCAGGGCAGAAGCCAAGAGGCCAGTGGTTTTCAAGCTGTTTGGGGAAGGGGGTGAGGGCGGAGTATTGCTCTCTCAGCCGTTTTGCCTTATCCCCATAGTATTTCTCAAAGCCTATAAAACAGGCATTCAAAGGGAAACTGATCCTGAGTAAATGAGCCAATGCTTGACTCAGGATTTTTCACAAAGTTTTATCATTCTAACAAAACAGAAAAGGTATATGCAGACATAGTTGTTTAATCAAAGAAGCATCTATTTAAATATCTTTCTGATCATATCAAATGCAGGGGAGGGACAGTAGAATATTTAATGGTCTCTGTTAACAGGATTTGAATATAGGATTTTTCATAAAGAAAAAGAAAACAACATGGGACGCCTGGGTGGCTCAGCGGTTTAGCACCTGTCTTCAGCCCAGGGCGTAATCCCGGAGTCACAGGATCGAGTACCGCATCAGGCTCCCCGCGTGGCGCCTGCTTCTCCCTCTACCTATGTCTCTATGTCTCTCTCTCTCTCTGTGTCTCTCATGAATAAATAAATAGAAATATTTAAAAAAAACAACAACAGAACTTCCACTGCTATTTCTGAAGCCAAGGCCCAGGGTGTGGTGCTGCCGCTGCCACTGTGGTCCTGAAGCCTTGCACCTGCTCCAAGCTCCTGGGTTTTACCACCATTTATACAAGTAGAGAAAATAAGACTCCTGTTGGCTTTTTGGAAATACCACACCAACTTGTTGAAGAATTTGAGGCCACTTACGGCCAGAAGAATGGACAATCATCACACTGTAAAATCATTAATGTGAAAACAAAACCAAGAGCCAATGTATTACTTGCTTAGGACATTTAAATCTTGATTTCTTAAATTAGCTACTAACTTGATTTCTTAAATTAACTATTTCAAAAATTTTTTGAAACGTTTACTATTTCAAAAAAGAAATCGCTGTTAAATCAAAATTTAGGTTGACAGGTCACATCTTTTAAAAAGTACTTATTTCTCTATAAAATTACTGTAAATAATTTATGTGGATTTTTTAAAGTAAGAGCATGACAGAAATTTGGAATGCATTAATGACACCAGAAGAGATTCAGGTCACTAGTTATTTGCATTAACAACAGAGCAGTCACTTTATCTGTAGGTTATGTGTCAATAAACTGGAAACCCCGCAGCAAACACACTTAGAGAGGACCTGTGATAAATTCACAATACCACAAGGTGGGATAAAGCTGGCACGCGTGGCGCCTTCACTCTGCCATAGGGTATGGGGGAGCCCAGCACCTCTCACCTTGTGCAATCCAGGCAGTCACAGGGCTTTGTGGAGCAAAAGCCTCCTGGTGTATTTTCTCCTGTCAGCCCTTCCCGGACAGAACCCACAGTCCTGCTCTATGTCTTGCCCTCCTGGGAGTTCATCCTCTCTGCGGCCTCTGCTGAGGCCCGCTCTTCCCAGACTGACACTTGCACCTTAAGGCACACAGCAAAGCTAGTAACTGACAAGCCAGCTCTCTTACCTCTCCAATTATAAAACACTTTGAACATAAATGCTCGATTCCAGAAAAAGGAATCCACTGGTGCGACTATGCATGGTGTACACTTGGTTATCACCCACACAAAATGAGCTTCCAAAATGGTGGGCCTGCACCCTCAGAGATACCAGCCCCCGCCTCAGGGTCTGACACAGCCGTGAGGTGTCGGGACAGCCTGACCTCCCAGGCACGCCGGGTGACAATGTATCAGGCCACACCACGTCACTAGCCCACCGAGGTGAATACCAACCCCGGTGCCTATAAGGAGTCCCCTCAAAAGATAACTCCGAGGATTCTACCTCTTTACATCATTGTTACTACTGGAAGTTTTTGTGTCTGTAAATTCCAAATTAATCAGGGAAGCTAAACTGAATACTCCGATTTCAGTCTACAAATGCAATGGCAATATTAGTAATGGCAATAAAAAAAATTCTATCTTAAATAGGGTATTGAAAAGAAAGGTGTCTAAGAGAAACCATTTTTAAACTTACCCTGGGAAAAGTAATACAACCACAAAGTGCCTAACTATTATTAGCAATGACTCCACCTGCTTAGAACTCATCTATTCAAAATACCTTTCCCACAGAATAGTTTGAGAATAAATCTATGTAGTGCATTATGCTCCTGAGTCAGAATATGCAGAAATCTAACCTTACTAAGAGAAATTAGTATTTCTTACTAATAGAAATAAAGGAAAAAAAAAACAAAAAAACAAAAACAAAAAAGATCATCTATATCAGAAATACAACGTATCTGTCTATGCAATAATAAACCTGTATTGATATACAAGAAAATGTCATAAATAGGAACATGTTAAGCAGCCTTTCCTTAATTTTGAAAAGAATGGTCTCTGCTGGATTTTGAAATCCTAGCCATCTGAAGACACTCCATTAAGCCACAAAGTATGAGAGTTGTTGCAACGGAACTCCACTTTGGAGATCCCAGAAGGAACTTCCATATTCCTTTACAACTCCCAAGTCCAAGTTGGAGCAACAGAATAAATTCTTAAAATATGAGCTAAAGGAAGAGTTTTAGCGAAAAAAGAATGCAGCATAGATATACATAACGGGGGAGTGGTAAACCACATCTTATAGCACACACCCTCCTTCCTGTTCTCTTGGTCTCAACTGCATGGTGTTCCCTGGGGAAGCTTCCTGCCACATTCTACTGCAGAACAGAAGTCTCTTCACTGCGAAGATACTCACTTAAGGGTGAAAGATATCAAGAGAATACAAATTCTGCAGTATTAACCTAATAAGGGCGTTTTGATTACTTCTGGGAAAGGAAAGTATGAGGATGGAAGCGCAGTGACCATCATGCAGAAACACGAAACTGAACAAGGGACTCCAGTCTTCTCTGCTGTCCTATTCCCATTTAACATCATTTTTGAAAACTGTACTAACTATATTCCCTAAAGGGGAGGATGTGAAATGCAGCAGAGGAGAAGAGTCTGCTTACTCAAGACAGAGATTTAGCAGGAAGTAGCTGCAAGCTAAGAGAACTGTGTACAATGGCAGTTGGAGATGAAACATGATGTGACACTCACTATCTGCAAAATCAAATCTTTCTGAGCAGCAGAAAAACAGTGGGTAAGTTCTTTTTTGTTAGATTGAAGGGGATATGCTGAAGATATTTACTCTGGAAAATGAGAGGAAATTGAAAGAAAACCACCCCATTATCCCAAACTCACTAAATATTTTTGACAGGGAAAATAAACTATTTCAGTGACTATAAAAATTGCTATTTCAAAAAATGTGTTAAGAGTAAGCACAATTTAAAAACAAAATCTGTTATTTTTAATATCCCTATATGAAAGGATCAGGAAAGGGCTTCCCCCTACCACCATCCCATTAAATGACAAGTTTCAGAAGACAAAACCTTTGAAAAGGAACAAACCAACAAAGCTAGGAGAGCTGAGAGTGAGAAAAACATGCACCATGAGAAACACACTGGCCACCAGAGGTAACCACATAGAGAAATGGAATGGGACACTTACACAGCAGCTATTTGCCAAAGGGTCCCGACGGCTACTGTGTTCTGAAACCATCAAGACAGAATAGCAGGATGGGAAGAATGTAGTCACAAACAATCCACCAGATGACAACACTACACAGTGCAGAGGTCAGCACAGCTAGGGAACATCTGGAAGGGGGTGAAGGGGAAAGAACAGATGTTCAAATTGGGAAGCCAAAATAAATAAAATAATAAATAAAGCCACATGTGAATTTTAGACACCCTGTGATAGATACAAAGGGGTGGGAAACAAGGATGGATTTTTGCCATTTTACGCTGGGGAGAAAATGCTATCTTCAGTTTTAAATTGATTTGATATTTGGTAACAAAAGATGAGACCCAATCTCTAGCTGATTAACTGCCCCATGTTAATTTAACTGTATGATACAGAAATCAGAGTTGTAGTTCCATGATTGAAATTCTTCAAAAAGCAAAAGATATGCACGCACAGAAAACTATACCAAACCAGAGAAAAAGGAGACAAAACCAACCAAATCACCAACAGCAGCCCTGGACTGATAGTTAACAATGATTCACGGGAGGCACAATAGTAAATGAACACAGCACAGCAGAACTAATGTAATTTCCATGCTGTCATGCACTGGTCACCCAGGAGTTTAGGCAAACTGCATATTCTGACAATAAGTACTAAGGAAGCATGCCCAACACTGGGCAACACAAAATGAGGAAAATTTAGCCTATATAGGAACATTGTATATATGTCCTTAGTTGTTTTCCTCATTCATTTTCCTCTTGTGGCCAAACTTGGCTTTCAGCTCAGTATTTCTTAATCTTGTAGTCCTAGTCCTCTAGGATGATGACAAAGGGAACCTCACAGTTTGAAGAGTGGTGACTCCTTCCAGCTACTTCCAACTGGTCACTACACCTGTGATTAAATAGAAAAGGCTCCACTGAGCATTTGCTTTGTGGGACTACTGGGCTGGATGAAGTCATAAATCACTGGTCTGGCTTACTGTGTGCTCTTTCTCGGCATCCTTGTCATCTTAATCACTAAATAGGTACCCTCTGCTATCTAGCGACAAGGGATTACATTAAGTATGGACCTGAAATCAAATCTAACCTCACCCTGCAAATGACACCTGGCACCACCTTATTTACTCCTTCCACAAAAACACAAACCTACTAATTACAATATTTAGACAGGATGGAATAAAATGGCCTAGGAACACTGAAGAACTGTCTATCCACCCCAAATTTCATTTGCAATTACTGATTTAACAGTGATCTTAAAGGCAAAACAGTCTATATCCAAGCGTCTACACCACAGATTTTTCATCGGTCCTCTATGAAAGCTCATGGCCTCAGAGTTATTTTCCAATGATGAAAGCATACTCATCCATAGTGTGCTGTTAAGGGAGATTTAAAGCAAATTAGGTCTATATTCTCACCTTATTCCCAGGTAGGGTACACCTGACTCTTCACGCACCATTTCGTTTAACCCTAACAGACCTAGCAGAATGATGAGTATGCACAAAGGCAGCATGGATGACGTTATAAATCTACCAAATCTATTTTAGTGCAGACAGTAATATACTTGCCTTCGCGTCCTGCAGATCACATCAAGGTCATGGTACTATGTGATTTACTGTCTTCGTGATAGTCGGGATCAGACTGATTCTTTGAGGTAAGGACCACTTGACAATATCTAACAACTTTAACTCTCCCCCAAATACTGTTTGTAAAATAGAAAACAGTAATTGGAATGCTGTTTTGTGTATTACAAGCTTCCTCTTAAGAATCACCAGTACTTCTATATTTTTCCCTAACTCCTTCTTAGAAGTATTTTTATTCCACTGAATATCCGTAGCAAAGCGACTGAGGTTACCTGCGGAGACAGAGGTGTCCCAATCTGGAGACAGGGGCTGAAGTTAGATTTCTCACCTCAAGCTGCTGTTGAAAACTCTCTCTTTTGTTTCTAAGACAACAACACAACTTTGGAGGGAAAGGAAATCCCCAACTGACCTCTTCTTCTAGGGCCAGAAGAATTACATGTAAGAGCAAAAGAGAGAGGATTCCAACAGCAAGGAGGGTCTGAAAAAGCAGAGGAAGGATAAGTGAAACGTACAAGAGGAGGAAGGGAAATCCTCCCAGAGTAATCTAGACTTCCCCAGGGTTTTTATACTTATGAACTTAAAAGGATCTTAGTATTTTTGTTTTTTCCTTTAAAAGTAGAGAGGGGGGAAAAAAAAAGTAGAGAGGGAGATGGCTTGGGGACTTTTCTACTGTTTTTAGGATTACAATGATAATTAAAGAAATCCTGAACTAGCGGCCTTTTTGCCTTTTTTTTTTTTTAACTTTTACCATTTTCCTTGGTTTATAACTTACGCCAAATGTCTCAGAGAAAAAGGCCAGTGTCCTTCAGGGGGTAGGGTGGGGTGTAAGTCCAGAACAAGTGATCTCAGAGGCTGGTCTCTTCTTCAGCCCTCACGGACTCCTCCACCCCAGGATACCTCACACACTCACCCATATCTAGCGTCGTCTCTGGGTTCCAACAGTATTTAGAATTTTAGGCTTCATTCAGTGTTTTCTCTTATATTATCACAAATCTATCAGCTATGAAAGAGACTTTTATTGTCTCATCTGTAGGAAACAGCAGCAAGTCCTGTGAATCTCTGGAACACATACTCACAGGGCAGCAGGCTCAGTTACTGAAGGAAATTTCTTATAAGTCCTATTTAACAGGAACTTTTGACTAAGCAGAATTCCCATCCCGACTCCCAACCTGACTTTTCATCAGAAGCTTTTGAGAAATGAACTGATGCTGCAGATTCATAAAAACAAAACAAAAAACCAGGGCATGATTAAAAGCAACCCACAAACCACCCATTTTCTAGGGCTTGTGAGTCAAATGGGTCCCCACGCCAGCATCGTGGGCAACACCTGGAAGCTTGCTAGATGTGCAGTCACAGCTCACAGCCTAGGCCCCACACCATAATGTGCATTCTGCAAAGCTCCCAGGAGACTCGAATGCATGGTGAAGTTTGAGTACCGCTCCAGGGAACTGCCTATGCCTATCACGTCCCCTCCAGCCTCAGAAGGGTTATCTGGAGGGACTACAATATTTCCAAATAAAAAGAACATTAGAGCCTCAGATGAAGACTTACTGAATTAACATCAACATGGCATTTGGATTAAATAAATGATATAAAATGCACCCTTGTCAAAGCTTTCTCAGTTATGTGCCACACCCCCACACCGCAGAGAGGGCTGTGACTGTCTACAATCTATTCCAACGCCCTTATAACTTTGTTCTTCCCTGTGGGTCTTTTAAGAACGTCCCAAGGCAGTTGCCCCTGAGCATACATGCTTTCTGCGTAATTCTACTTTAGAACTTTAGATAATGAGGAAGTGCCAGTGAAGAACCACTGTTCTTTTAATTAAAAAAGAAGGCCTGAAAAAAATAAAAAAATAAAAAATAAAAAGAAGGCCTGAAAAAAATTTAAATTAAAAATAAAATTGAAAATAAAAAGGCTTGTTCTTCTCTGCATGAACATTTATGTCATTAGGTCCTCACCTAATGACATAAGATGATGATTATAAGATGATTATAAGATGATTACCAAACAAAATGACCAGTCTCCAACACCAAAAAAAACAAAAACAAAAACAAAAACAGCCAACCTCAAAAAACGTAACTGGAGGGGTACCTGTGTGGCTCAGTCGGCTAGGCATCAGACACTTGATTTTGGCTCAGGTCATGATCTCAGGGTTGTGAGATTGAGGCCTGCACTGGGCTCTACCTGGGCATGGAGCCTGCTTAAGATTTTCTCTCCTGGGCAGCCCAGGTGGCTCAGCAATTCAGTGCCTGCCTTCAGGCCAGGGACCTGGGATTGAGTTCCATGTCGGGCTCCCTGCATGGAGCCTGCTTCTCTCTCTGCCTGTGTCTGGCCCCCCCCTCCGCCTCATGAATAAATAAATAAAATCTTAAAAAAAAAAAAGATTCTCTCTCCCTCCTTCTGCCCCACCCCCCCAAAAATAAATAACTGGAAATGTGGTACCCCATAATGAAAAGGAAGGTTACTACAAGGAAGAAATCCTAACAGGTAAATGAAAGCATATACTAAAGAATATCCTAGAAAAAAGTGTAATGGCCAAGTTTTTAAATTCTACATATTTTTTCTAACAATCCTGGATGTGCCATGAGATCGAATCCCAACTAGCACACAACCAAGTACAGATGGGCATACACACACACTAACTGTAAAATTTCCTAACACCATATTAAACCTTCTTTTGGAACTTGAAATAGCTCCTCAAACAAAAAATTCATACAAAATTATTATTTAATCTAGTTCATTATTGCCCTAAAATTATAGGGCATTAAGCCACAGTGTCATCACTGATTAAAGTCTACCTTATCCACACAAACTGTCTATAACATGGTAGTGAATTTAAGGAAATTCAGTTTCAGTAACTGGACAAGTCTGTTATTCTGCGATTTACATCTGCTGCCACTCTCCTGAGAACATCTCATCCAGAAGAAAGAGCATTCCCAATACTGCTGTCCCGTGTACACAGGCTAGATAGACAATGGACATAAAGTACAGATAAGAACTTCTTGGGTGACACCCTGAATTTTAAATAATGCATATAACCATTTCAAAGTGGCATAATGGACATGCAACTATGGAGAAAAACACAGAGGAAAAAATGCTCAGGAAGGACCTTATATACATATTAAATCATATCAACCACACAAAGGAAACCAGACTCACGTGAGGGGAATAGCATTTGTTTTTGACTGTCTTCTGCTTTTCAGGGCCCGAAGTCTATCCCCTTGTGTCACTCCATGGATTTCATCATCATCACTGTACTGTATAAGTAAAGAAACACTGAGCTAGTGACTTAAGTTGCACTTACAAAGGCAGTAAAGCATAGCAGTTACGTTTATCCATATAGACACATACAAAAAAACAAATCAACTCTAAAATATTCTGCTTTCAAAATAAAGCTATGGCTCATATTTCAAGATAATCAAAAGTTGACTTTCACAGACAAAGATCTCAACAGTACTCTTGTTATAAAACATACTGTGAAGAGGCATAATGGGTTTTCAAGAATAACATTCTTTTTGAAATTTCACAATCCACTTAATATAGTACCACCACTTAATATAGTATCATTAGCCCCCAAACTCTTGATTCTTTAAAGCTTTCCACTTGAGAAAAATTAGTTCCGTAAATCAATTGTAACGAAATGGGAAAAAGGCAGGGACAGGGGGCAGGGGGAACATAAGGAGAAGCGTCACTAGGTCCCTCTAAAGAGCTCACTTCATGTAGCAATTTTTTACAGTGTCTAGTGAGTAAACAAACAATTTTAGTTTTATGGACATATGATTTTATTTTAACTATTTTGAGTAAAAAGTTCCCAGAGGGGGCTGTAAGTATAAAAAAATTGTGTGACGATAATCCCTCAAAATGTGCTTTATTATTTTTATCTACAATTTTCCCCATGCCCTGTAAGGTTCTCAACAGCACTGAAAACAATGACAACAGCGTGATGGGGATGGTTCGATTACCAGTTCAGGTTCTTGCTTGTCTTGATTCTCGACTCCATTGATTGAAATGTCGTCAACAGCCAAGAGGAGTTTTGAGACAGCTGCTCTGTGTTTTCCATTCTCCTGACCCCTTAACTTTTGACGAAAATAGTCACCTTCCAACCAGAGGCTTGCCTGTTTCCTAGAGCATTTAAATAACATCATCAAAATACAGCTTTCCAGAAAGACACCTGCAAACGATGCTCTCCTACAGATGATCTATTGTTTGTTTGTTTGGTTTTTTTTTTAGATTTTATTTATTTATTGATGAGAGACACACACAGAGAGAGGCAGAGACGCAGGCAGAGGGAGAAGCAGGCTCCATGCAGGGAGCCCGATGTGGACTCAATCCCAGGACTTCAGGATCATGCCCTAGGCCCAAAGGCAGGCGCTAAACCGCTGAGCCACCCAGGGATCCCCGAGATGATCTATTGTTACTGGAGACTAAGAAAAATCCTACTTGCCATCATTTTCCAGACCCATGGTTCCCTGAGGAATTACAAAAGTTCTCCGTTACTTACATCACCAAAAATTGCTGCTGCGGTCCAATTACTGAGCCAGGTCTGCAGATTCTGACCCAAGCAATGGTCTCGGCTGCTGTCATCCTGTAATGCTTCATGAGGTAACAGGCTATCAGAGTGCCTGTTCGTCCAAGGCCAGCTAGAAAAGAAACAAATCAAAGGGTCCTAGTCTCACATACTTCAGAATTTTGTTGGGCAGGTAGAATTTTTTAGGCTTCCCATGAATCTGCTTCCCTCAACGGCGCCTCTCAAGTTTGGATATGCACAGCAATCACCTGAAGAGTGTCAGAAATACTGGGTCTCATCTCCAGAATTCCAAGTTAACTGGTATGTGATGCAGCCTGGACACGGAGATTGCTAACATCCCCCAGATGGTTCTATGAAGTCAACAGTGAAAATCACTTTCTAAAGTGATGATTCTAAGTTGTTTAAGTGCATTGTTTTCCACTATGGGTTTTCTGTTAATGGTACTATCGTCTCTCCAAACACATGGGCTTAAACTCTCACATTTTTTTCCCCTCATCCAATAGTTTTTTCTACTATACTTTTATTCCTATTTTCACATGGGTTTCTTTTATAAATTGTATTTCTGCTGTCCCCCTTTACTCTCATCTAGACTACCATCATTACCTCTTAGAGTGATTAATTTTGTATGTCAGCCTAATAGGTGTATTTGGAGGAATTGACATTTAGATTGGTGGACTGTCAATAGCAGATTACCTGCCCCTCCATAATGTGGGTGGGCCTCATCCAATCAGTTGATGATCTGGACAGAAGAAAAAGACTGGCATCCCAGAGGTTGAGAGAATTTTCCAACAGCCTGCCTTCAGACTGAAGCTGCACTATTGGCTCTCCTGGGTCTCCAGCCTGCCTATTCACATGACAGATTTTGTACTTATCTGCCTCTGTATTTACACGAGCCAATTCTTTATATCTTCCTCTCTACATACGTTCCATTGGTTCTATTCCACTGGAAACCCCTCACTTATACAGATTTTGGTACTGTGATATGGTGTGCTACTGTAACATATGTAAAAACGGAAAGGAGCTCTGGAGTCAGAATTGTAAAAGCCTGGGAGTTTTAAGGCACAATGTTAGAAAAAAAAACTTAGACCACCCTAAAGGGTCTCTGTTGGTAGGAATATGGGTGTTGGTAATTCTGGTTCTGACTCAGATGGGAATGAGGAACAGGTTACTGGGAACCAGAAGAAAGGCAATCCTTGTTAGAAAGTGGGAGAAAAACACCAGCCTGGCTAAATTGTTTTAGTGATTTTTGGAAGGTAGAACTTATTTAGCAAAAGATTTATAAGCAAAGTATAGAAAGTACAGCCTCGTTTCTCCTCATTAAAGTAAAACATTAGAGAAGACAGATGAACTGAAGAAGGGACTGTTAAAGCAAAACAAACATTTAGAAAATTCTAGGCCTGTCTATACTGCAAACAGAGAGAACGTTTTTTCTGGAGAGAACCCCAAGGGTGTGGTCAATGATCCACTGGTATAAAGAGATTACCTAGGGATCTAATCAGCCATCTCAGCAGAAGCCAAAAACAGGGATGGGATTGATTATACCAAGCAGACACAGTGCCAGTCTGAACTAAAAGGGACATACACAAGATGAAATGAAGGCAGGCTTCCAGATTTCTGGGGTTTTAATAGGACTAACAGAATTATCTAAATGAAAACACTCCTTGTCCTTCAAGAAGAGAGAAGTATAACCCCAAAGGACCAACAAGGCTGCCACTGCCCCGATAAGCCCAGGGGCAAGGCTACCTACTCCTGGGTTTTAGGGGGTAGGGCCAGCTCTGTGGTCAGGGGGCCAGGCTGTCCCTGCCCACCACCTCAGGGGCAGAGCTGCTGCCCAAGTGGGTCTGTGGAACAGGGAATGGACCAGAGCATTACTTCTGGGCCAGAGGATCTCACAGCATTTGCCTTGCTAGGTTTTAGACTTGCTAGGACCCCGTAAACCTTTTTTTCTTTTTTCTTTTTCTTTTTCTTTTCTTTTCTTTTTTCTCTTTTCTTCTTTCCTTCCTTCCTTCCTTCCTTCCTTCCTTCCTTCCTTCCTTCCTTCCTTCCTTTCTTTCTTTTTTTCTTTCTTTCTTTCTTTCTTTCTCTCATTCATGAGAAACACAGAGAGAGAGGCAGAGACATAGGCAGAGGGAGAAGCAGGTTCCATGCAGGGAGCCGGATCCCGGGACTCCAGGATCACGCCCTGGGCCAAAGGCAGGTGCCAAACTGCTGAGCCACCCAGGTATCCCTTGAACCCTTTCTTCCTCCTGATTTCATTTGGAATGGGAATGCCTACCCTAGGCATGTCCCCTAGTGTATTTTAGACACACTTAACATGTGTCAGGATCCACAGGTTCACAGCTGGGGAAGAGTTCTGCATCAGGATGAACTGTACCTGGTGTCACCCATTATCTGTCTTAGAGGATATTTAGAAGACACTTTGAACCTGAACTGATTTTGGAATGGATTATGTCTTTGGAGACTGTTGGGATAAGCTGCCCTGAGAGGACAAGAATACTGATCAACCGGAGAACACGATGTTATGGACTGAATTGTATCCCCCACTCCCTGCCTCCCCAAAAATCCACGTTCAACTTGTATTCCCAATGTGTCTATCTCTGGGAAAAAGCCCTATATGGAGGTAAATAAGGTTAAGTAAGGTCATGTGGGGAAGGCCCCACAAATCTCATAGGAGTGGTGTCCTTAGAAGAAGAGGAAGGGACACCAGGAGTTGAGTGTACACAGAGGACAAAAAGAAAACAACTATCAGGCTCCCCACAGAGAGCCTGCTTCTCCCTCTGCCTATGTCTGCCTCTCTCTGTGTCTCTCATGAATAAAAAAATAAAACCTTAAAGAAAAAAGAAAAGAAAAGAGCTGTCTGCGAGCCAGGAAGACACCTCATCAGAAATCAACCTTAGGTTTCTAGCTTCTGAAACTGTGAAAAAATACTTTTTGTGTAATCCACACAGTCTGTGGTACTCTACTGTGGTCCCCCAAGCAACTTAATACCCTCCCTAATGGATCTCACTTTCCAATTAATAATCCAAACTTTCCATGGTCATCAATTTTCTTGCCAAAACAAAGATCCAATCCTATCAAATCCTCTTCAAGTTTTTAAATGGTCACCAGCTGACTTCAGGGTCTCTCACCTCAGCACTAATGGCATGTGGGGCCGGTGTGGATGCTGTCCTGCACACTGAGGGCTATTTACGAGCATCACTGGTCTAAAGAGTTGTAGCATCCTCCCACCACTTTGTGAAAACAGCCGTTTTAAATTCTTTGTCCAGTAACTCAGAGATCTAGGTTTCTTTAGGGCTGGTGTCTGGAGATGGTTTTAATCATTTCATTTTTAAGTGTACATTTCAGTGGCATTAACCAACACACTGCTGTGCAACCATTACTACTATGTCCTCTGTGTACCTGAGACAAATGTGTATTCCTTTTTCGGGGAGCAGTGTTCTCAGTGTGTCTGTTATTTCTGTTGGTTTACTGTGTTGTTCAATTTCCTTACTGATCCTCTATCTGGTTGTTTTTTTCCATTATTAAAAGTGGGAGAAGTTGAATAAACCTTAGTATATCATACAGTGTATTATTACACAGGCATTCATTCAATAAATACTTATTAAGTGCCAAGGCACTGCTTTAGTTGCTGAAAACATAGCAACTTAATAGAATATAAGCTCCACAAAGACAAGCCCTTGGAGTCTGCTCTGTTCACTGACATATTCTAGAACATATCAAACAGAAGACACTGAATAGGTATTTGAGGAATAAATGAATGTATTTCTTCTTTTAAGATTTTATTTTTTGAGAAATAGAGATAGCGGATATGTGCATGTGTGAGAGCAGGGGGAAGGGCAAAGGGAGAAGGAGAGAGAATCTCAAGCAGACTCCCTGCTGAGTGTGAGCGGAATTCGATCTCACGACCCTGATATCAGGACCTGTGCCAAAACCAAGAGTTGGGTTCTTAACCAACTGAGCCACCCTAGCACCCCTATATGAATGCATTTCAATGTGCTAAGGTTTTGTAGGGTTACTTATGAATATAATTTAATTTAATACTGTTCGAATGAAATTAGGGCTTTAAAAGCCTTCTGTATATGCACAGCTTTATAATGTCAATCATCACTCAATAAAGTGGTTTTAAGAAAAAAGCAACTTACAAACAACAACAACAAAGTCAGTTCATGTGTCCTTGCATATAATCTAAATGGGCATGGTGTGCTTCTAAAGCATACATACACGCATGTCCACCATTCTTTACCCAACCCTGGAAACATACCTTTACAATGTACTGCAATGGCACCCTCTGCATTTTCACAAATATCCAGAAATTCTTTGACAATGGCATCAGTAGGGGTGCTGCCATCCGCAAAGAAAAGATCATAGTGATCGAAACCAGCATTCGTAAAGCGTTTGGCATCATACATCCTTTTATTCAGACGAATGATGGTAGAAACGTTGTGATTCTTAAAATATGGAATATAAGCCTCAGGAGAGTGTTGGTGGTAACCTACATAAAGAAATTCACCAGATGTTGTCAAATGCAGAAAGAAAATGGATAACACCTTTACCTATAATTGGGTAGAAAGAGTATCTTGACTAGGGACTGAATACCAATTTGATTATAACTGTAAAAGCACTAATTTAAGAAGTTAAAAGCCCGGCAAAATGATGTACTATCATGACCTAGTATATTTAAATAATTTAGACAAATGTGGTTTAACTGTTTGGCCTCTTTCAAAGGAAAACACAGGATAGATACTTCTTTTAATAACAAAACAATATTCTAGGTCCCCTATTTTCACATACCGCTTTCAAGTCTGGTTCTTGAATGAGGTCCACAGAAGGCAATAAATCGGTCTGGTATTATCCAGTTTAAATCTCCATTTTCCGCTTTCTGCAAAGGGAAGACCAGTACAATTCATTTTTAGACTTGATTTCCTGTCTACATCCTTTTTCAATACCGAGTGTCTAAAGGACTTCAAATCCATTTGTTTCAGCACAAAAACTATTTACAAGTGACCAGGAGACAGGAAACTAAAATTTAGCCTGCTACGAGTATTCCCAGGGAATAGTCAGTTAACTTTTGCTGGTCCTAATCACTTTTCTTAAAACAGTGTTTCTTTCCTAGGATAGTCAGCCTTTGGAAAATAGAGTTGATTGCCATCCAATTTATACCAAAATATATATATATTTTTTTTATCCAGAATTTATTCTCATGTAGTTGCTGCTACTCAGTAAAAAAAAGCATTTTTTTTCTTTATACTATGAGGGACTAGAAACTTCCCTATTTTCCTAAATGACAAATTGGCTTCTAATATGAGCAATCTTGACTCCTTTAACAAAGGGAAAAAACCAAAATTTTTGACTTCTTGATATTTACACCTGTATGATAGATACACTTCCATCATTTTGTTAGCTATTTTGTAAGGAGATCAATGAGAATCTGCACTAAACCCAGCAGAAAATTTGAAATTACAAGTACACTAAGATCACAGTGTATCTCTAGAAAGAAAACATGAATATGAACTGAAATTTAAAACACTTTACTTTTAGTTATTAAGTCCTTTCAACTAAGCTACCATAACAATTGTCATAATATAGCTCAACTTTAACAATAGAAATGGATACAAAAAGACTTAAGCAGGAATTAGAAGACACTTAATAGTGGAGGAATAAAGAACTAGTGATAAAAACAAGATCAATTAGCTTTGCAATTGCAGTATACATATGTGCACCTAAGAACAAGTAAGAAGTAAACTGGGAATTGCTTGAATATTTCTACAAGACAGGCAACCCACATCCAATTTACTTAATTATGAGTGAGGGGAATTAGTGAGCCCATGTTCCATACTAAAAGGCCTAAGCAGGAATGAGAATGTGTCCAGACACTACAATTTTGAAATGAAACCAGAAATCTGGAGTTTTGTTTTCTCAGAAATCTGTAATTCTTAATGAGAAACCTATGATTAGATTTCATTGAATTGCAGAAATTACAGATTATACGATGCATTCTGACTTCAGAGAAGTTAAAATGGGAAAAAAATGGTCATCATGGAATCAATGAAAGACACTAATCCAAAATTTCTAAATACACTGTACAAAGCAAAACTACCCATGGTCTGTAGCTACCTCAACAATTCCTCTTATTTCAATGCAGTTTCATTGAAAGTAAATAGCATTTGTGCACAACCCTGCTACTCCCCCAACACTACAATGTCTGCATTAGTGAGAGGGGAACTAATTAGCACCTATATTCCTTCTTAGTAACACACAAAGACATCACTCTGCTCCACTGAAGAACCCCAAATGGCATTCATAGTAGTTTTACATGCCTAAAAAGAGAAAGTATACTTTATTTTAAATGTTTAATTTTATGAGGACAAGCATGAAAATAATGGTAAGTCACATTTACTAGTTTAAGATGCAAATTAAATATATATTGTACTTCAGAAAGGTACCACTGTTACAGAGAAGGAAAGACAAGATTGGCCTGAACGAATCAATAACGAAATATATTTTAGATCTTTGTACAACGCAGTATGACTAATTGTAACTATTAAAACAGTTCAGTTACATTGAACAGATTAAAATAATAGTTACTCTAGAATATGATTGTGAAAGGACAGTTATCCGAGGATTCCATATACTGTTGCATGAAGTACTGCCTGTGGAATCACTCCATTATGAGTGAGAATGTCCGCTCAAGATAACCACATAGGGATAAAAAGACAAGATTCCACAAGTATTCTTGGTGAAAGAAACCTTTAGCACGGCATCTTACTACCTATTTAAAAGGTTAGAATGGTAGAATTAAATTACTTATTCTTAAAAAAATAATAACACTACATTAAAAAATGTAGAGGACTCATATTGCTTTGCCTTTCTGGACTTCCTTCTGTCCTTCTGTCTGTGCTGTTTGATGGAGCCAATCCCAGCACTCTACTACAACTACTGAGATGGCCCATCCAACAACCACCCTCACCAAGAACACAGTCTGGTTCAGGCCCAGGGACATGATCTAAGGCCAATGAAGAACTTGTGGGTCTTTTCTGATGATTTGCCCAGTGAGTAAATCAAAGCTGCTGGCCTCCATCTTCATCACTACTGGGGAGGGCTGGCCTAAGAACAAAACTAGCTCTAGCCCAATTTCTGGTAAGTACTGGAGTACATTAATCTCGTCATGCATGAAGTCACACCAGTTCCTGGACTCTTTATTTATATAAGTCAATTAATTTTCCTTTTTTATTTAAGCCACTTGTATTTACTTTTTGTAACTTGCAACCAATAGTGTCTTGAGTTCATACAAACAGTTATGATAAAAACATATTTTCTAGAGGTAATCAGATACACAATGACTTTTATTCATCTCATCAGATCCTATGCTAAGGGTTTTATGATCTCATTTACTCACTATATGAAAATCATCAATACTAAAAAAAAGATTAAATACTAATTTAAAATGCCCATAAGCACATTCATGCACTCTGGAAAGATGTATTAAATGCAGAAATCACCACTAAGAAACTGGACTGTAGAACGGGGGATGAGAAGATAAATACTTGAATTTCTTTTTTTACTCTATACACATCTAAATTGTTCACTTCTTTAAAAACCAAGAATATTACCTCTGTAAGTAAAACATGAATAAGGGAGTTAGTTAAAGCAATATCCTTGAAAACTTACTTCATAGTGTTCATATTCATCAAGGTTAAATGAGTTGAAATTAAGGAGGTCATACTGCATTGCCTAAAATCCAAAGGAAAGCTTTTAAGAATAAAGATGTAAGTAAGAAAACAATTTCTAATCCAATTTCCTAATTAAAAATATCAAGAGGTACCCCAAAAGAACATTATTATATTTAGATTTTGTTCCACTCAATAGTTTTCAAAGAAGGTAGACTACGTGTTTTCAATGCTTCCATTATATGGAAAATCAGTTATAACAGTATTTATTTTAATGAGATTTGTTTTTTTTTTTTAATTTTCCTTCATCAATCAACCTATCCATGCAGAGCTGAAAAACCATGTCTTCAAAGTAATCCTACCAACTTATTAGATCAACCCTAAATAAGAAAGAAAAAAGAAAAAAACCTAGGTTAACTTATCCTAAGTAAATCCCACCACGTCATAAATATCTTCACTTTCACATTCTTCTGAATTTGAATTAAAAGATTAATGTCCCTGAAACGAAAAATTCAAAAATTTGAGAAAATTCTTTCAATAAAAAAAGTTCTGCTCTGTGGCCTCACTCTGAGTTGCAGTGGGCAGGCAGATCATGGTAAGCAAAATAAGCAGTTTTCTCATTTCTGAGACAAAGACAAGCTGGTGGCCTCTGAGAAGTGTTGTCCCTGCTCACTAATCCATGAGCAAAGCAGTATGTAAGCAGGAATTTTTTTAAATTAAAGTACAGTTGACACACAATGTTTTACTAGTTTCAGGTGTCTAACATAATGATTTGACAATTTTATACATTACTCAGCGCTCACCACAATAAGTGCAGTCACCAGACAATGTTATGATACTATTACTGACTACATTCTCTATGCTATACTTTTCATCTCTGTAAGCAAGAATTCTTTTTTTTTTTTTTTTAAGATTTTATTTATTCATGAGAGACACAGGGAAGCAGAGACACAGGCAGAGGGAGAAGCAGGCTCCCTGCAGGAAGCCAGAGGCAGGACTCGATTCCAGAACCCTGGGATTACACCCTGAGCCAAAGGCAGATGTTCAACCACTGAGCCACCCAGGCATCCCATAAGCAAGTTTCTTGATCAGCAAGATATTCTTGCTTTAAAAGGGGTGACTCTGTAAACTCAGCTTTCAAAATGTAAACTACTGAAATACAAATGAAAAACAAGGCTATAATATCAAACAAAAAGCCCCTGTTTTAAAAAATATAGCCATTTAATTCTAATTCCAACACCATATATTTCTTTGAATTCAAGATACTCAATATATATCATACTATTTGAACTAGACATTTCTAACAGAAACATACAGTAAAATGTAGATTATAGGCAATTTCTATTCATAAGGAGAGCCTATTAGAAGCTGCATTAAAATTAAGTCACAATTATATTTATAAATGTTTTATACATGCAGTAATATTCCAAATCAGATACCAATAAAAATAAATTGAAAATCAGAAAAAAAATAAATAAAGAGTGAGAAAAGCAATCTTAGCCTATAGTTCCTGCTAATTAATGAGACTTTGGATGTAATAGCTGATTAAAAAAAAAAACTAAGCTGAGAAATAACAACAGAAACTGCTATAAAAATGTTGCAGTAGACCATTTCCAGGGCTCTCTAAGTTTCTTCTCCTTTTAAAGGAGAGAAGGGAGCTCTAGGATCAAGACAAGTTTGCCTGCCTACATCAGAAGTTCCCAGGGGTCCATCTGGCAGGAACTGTAAATGCAGTTGGAAGGGGTCATTTATACCTGCTGTCTCTACATCTCTTGATCACTCCCTCTGCCTATGGACCTACCTAATCAGAGACCTGATGGAGCTACCTCAAAGCCTACAGCAACAAACTCAACCAGTTCCATCATAGTCCACAGACTCAAACCCAAAAAAACCATTAAGTTCCATACTTTGTTGCCTAATACCGGAAAAAAAGTATACTAATTAATCTCTGAATTTGTATACTAATTAGTCCTCACAATTCTCAGAAAGCCACCATGTTTCATTACATAAGAAAGTAAACCCGGTTCCTTTTGCCTCTGAAAATAAAAGTCATACAAAAATTGAGATGTTGTTGAAGACTTATTTGACGCATGGACAGCTGATTTATAGTCTTTGTTTCTTGTGCTGCCCTGACATTCAAGACACATACCTGAGGGAGGGAATGTTATAACCAGAGTCTGCTGCGTCACATAACTCCAGGGAACCCCATTCATTTAGAATGTGATATGAAAAATATCCCTGGGAGTCAAAGACAGCAGGCAGCCCTGGTTATAAAACACAAGAGTTATTTTTAAATAGCTTTGACAAAGCAGTGGTGACCTACTTAGTCTTACATAAAACCTAGTAACAAACTAATGGGCTATACAAATTCTTCTGTTGAACTAAAAACTGAGTACTTTAAGATACAAAAATGAAGTGTTTCTATCAGTTACTGTGTTCTAGAAATGTCCGTTGTAAATAGGATTGGTGGATATTAGACCTATAAAATACATAAATCAAAGAGAATTTGGAAACCAGTAATCTATTTACTTTTTATTTTTCTTTGAAATCACAACATACTCAAAGCAAGTCTGGATTTAGCACCTAAGTATATAACTATCCTCTTATCATCCCCTGTTGTTCAAGTAGCTTTTCTATCAACTCATTCAGAGAAACACTCAGCTTCAGAAAAACTTTTCTGGTTTGACATCATTCTAACATTAGTGGAGAAAATGGGGTATCTCTGACATCATACACATCTTGGAAAATCTTTGTGGAAGAAGGACCAGGTTTCCTTGGACTGTAACTTTCCAATTTAACACTGGGCTCATCCTATGAATCACTTACCTTCTTTACTGCATGAAAACAGTCGAGAAGTGTAATGTAGAAATTGCAACTTCCATAGGCAGCATCTCTGAAATCCCAAAAGTATTGAAATACATAGCTTAGTTAATTTAATTTTCTGTAGTACACTTGCCTCAAGACAAAGTTGCCTAGAATTTAAAATCAAACCACAAACTCAGGACAAGGATTAAAAAAAAAATCTTGCCTTTTGGGTTTTAATCAGGGATAAGTCACTGTTATAAATTTCACTGCAGTTTCTACCTATTCTGGTAGATACTGTTTTATAGGTGTAAATCAATGACCACTATCTGAATTTCAAATGATCTCCCAAGATCATTTCTGGCCGTGATGGCTAGACTTCGAAAGTATCTTCTTGAGCTCTAATCTAATATGTACCCCTCCCCACAAAAAGGCAAAGCATTGCATTTTTTCTTCAAACTGGAAGATACCACATTAAATTGTTACCAGGAAAGACTTACTTTTGACTCCATATATACATACATATATGTGTGCAATATAAGTATGTATCCATCCACACAGAAAAAAGATAATGGGAAATCACAGTAATATGTAATACTACATGTGAGCTAAAAAGCAGTCTGCTCTTCTCATTATGCTTTCACAATCTTTAACAAATGAACTAAGTAACTTCTTTCTGATTTTTAGAAGATTAGAGTACCTCGAAAACCACAGTGCTCTTGGGGAAGTGTTTAAATTAGTTTACAGACAACTCCGCCCAACACCACAGCAACATCTATCACTAATCTTACCACAGATCTCTTAATGTCAGTTAAGAGTTTGTCCAGAAAAATAAGGCCACCCTCTACTCCCACTGGCTTCTCCTTTCCAGCTACCCTGAGCCATTACGAAATGAAAACATTCAGAATTAGGCAACATTAAGTTTGATCATTCTAGAAACGCTGAACAGCTAGGATTCTCAAATGGTCCTTATCTGGACTTTCGGTGGAACCAGACTGCTGCCGAAGCCATCATTACCTGCCTGCCTTGGTTGGGTTTTCACACTGTAATGTCACTTAGCTGAAAACTCAAACTGCACATTGAAAAATTTCAACTTACACAAACCTTATAGCAACATGAATAAGGTGGAAAAGGACATCCTTTTCACTGAGAATAGTTTGACATTACTGTCTGAACTAGCTAGGATTCCTGAGGTAAATTCTATGTCAGCCATCAGAGGATTGCACACAGTCTTACAACAGGCCATTTTTGTCCTGTAGGCCTCTTAATTTAAAAAGCTGCTCTTCTAAAACCTAGAAAAGTTCTCTACAAAGCCTAGGAAACGATTTTACCAACAGTTTATTGGCAATCTTCAGGAAGTAGAAAAATAATACGGCCCACAGCAGTTCGCAGTGTGGTCCCTGGTCAAGCAGCATCACTCAACCCTGTTGGAAATGTCAATTCCCAGGCTCCATCCAAACCTACTGAGTCAGAAGTTCTATGGGTGGGCCAGGGAATTTTTGCTCTTACAGGTCCTCTGGGTGATTGTGATGTATGTTCAAGTTTAAGAACCAGTGACCTAAAGAATCAACACAAAAACATATGTTTTGTAGGAATAATTTTTTTCATGGAATAAAGAATATTTTAGATAGAGAACCTAGGATAGGGAAATGAAGTAATTTAATCTAAACCCAAATAAAAATTATCAGTGGAAGGGCGGGCGCCTGGTTGGCTCAGTTGGTTAAGTGGCTGACTCTTCATTTCAGCTCAGGTCATTATCTCAGGGTCCTAGGGAGACAGCTTAAGGATTTTCTCTCTCCCTCTACCTCTCCCCCTGCTTACATGCTCTCTCTCTCTCAAACAAATCCTTTTTAAAAATTATGACTGGATATATGGTGTTGCATCCTCATATTTTTAACCCTGTCTCCTCAGTTACTTTTATTATCTTCTTTATCTACTGAGAATTCTTCCCAAGTCAAAGGCATGTTGATTCAGTCTTTGTGATAACTTGATGCATTTATTCAATGTATATTTTTGAGAACCTACTACAAGCCAAGCCCTGCTCTAGTCAATGAGGATTCCACAAACTTTAATCTGGGCTTACCTGAAGTTCTGCCTCACACATCACTCTACCTGATTAGACAATAAAAATCTTTCTTTACTCATTCATGTTTATTTCTTAATACCTCCAACTTTAAATACACCTATACATTCTTCCTTCTACCCAAGCAATCAGGCTTCTTCCAAACAGTAGAAAAGTAGCTATGAATCTGTATATAAGGCTGGGGCAGGGGATGTGTCACTAAGATCGTTTGACAAACTTAGAAAAGCAATGAGGGGGCACCTGGCTGGCTCAGTTGGTGGAGTGTGTGACTCTCGGTCTCAGGATTCAAGCCCCAAGTTGAGTGTGGAGATTACTTAAAAATAAAATCTTTTAGATAAATAAGGCAGATGAGAATCAGTGAAAGCGTACTGCTGAGAAACTGCAAAACAATGTCAAATACTAGTTTTAAAATAACAGCTTTTGCAGCAGCTTGGTAACCAAAAACTGCAAATAACCCAAGAATTCATCAAAAGGACAAAGAACAAATAAGCTGTGATGTGTACACTGAGTGGAATGCTACAAAAGCAGTAAAAAGATAAAGCATGATACCTACTGATACCTGCCACAACATGGATAAATCTCACAGGCATTATGTATTTAAAAAGCTCGGTCCCAACTCTCTAAAATGCCTACTATATGACTTCGTTCATATCAAGTTCAAAGGCAAGAAAAACATGTGGTGGAAGTCACAGAGATATTAGGTGGGGGGTGAAGGGAATCTTCAGGAGTGCTGGCAGTGTTCTGTGCCTTGAACTGGATGGTAGTTACATATACGCGAGAAACTAGTGGGGGTTTTAACTGCAGTAAGATATACATCATGGTGTTTAATCCTCATACCCCATTAGAGCAATCCTACTGTCATTCCCATTTATGAACTAGGAGACCAAGGCTCACATTTGTAAAGAACCAAAGTGGCAGAAGTTAAGAGTCAAACTCTCCTTGGTCTGATGTCAATAGTAAACTATACAACACTATCTCCCAAGAAAACAGAAAGCAGAGCCCCCCCTTCCGCAATCAATTAAGAAGCAAAGGTGTATTAAGGGTAATACCAAAGAACAGCAGTATATGCTATTGCTGACAATAATCCTAAAGTATCAAGAAAACACTGAACTACATTTTATACTATATTTTCATTTAAATGGCAGAAAAATCGTGATATGATCCATTAAGAAATCATATATATGTATATATAAACATATGTAAATTCAGTGGTTAAAGAATTATATCTAAGTTGAATTAAATCTAATTAAATATTGCTATGGAGCATAAAAAGTTTAACTGCAAATGAATGCTATTCTTGTTAACAGCTATATTTATACTATGCACTTAAAGTGCATATATTTTTTTAAAAAGTACATATATTTATTCTACATACTTAAAGTGGCAAGGATGAAAGACTATAATGCAATTTCTTTCAAAATATTCAAGCTTAAAAAATATATCAAGCTTTATTAATTCTGATTGACCTACTCTCTAATTAAGTTAAACAGAACACTAAAATGTGAAGTACAAGTTTTTTGATTCTGCTCTGCTGATACTTTCATAAAATTCAGTAAGTGTGAAATACAATAGTATTGTATTATTACATAACCAAAATAACATAATTTCTACATATAAAAAATACTTTCTAAAAAAAAACTTTCTATCTAAAAAATACATATGTATTTTATGTTTTACTTATAAATAAAAATGAATTACTAGAAAAGCAAAAGAAAAAAAACACATTAAATACAAGCCCAAATTCTTAATATTTTATTCCACAGGCATTAAAATACTCTACTGAATTATTATAAAAGTCTCTAAAATCCTACTCGCAATTCTTTTTTTTTTAAGATTTTATTTATTTATTCATTAGAGACACAGAGGGGGAGGGGGAGAGAGGGGGAGAGAGAGGGAGAGAGAGAGAGACAGAGACAGAGACACAGGCAGAGGGAGAAGCAGGGTCCACGCAGGGAGCCTGATGGGACTCGATCCCGGGATTCCAGGATCACACCCTGGGCCAAAGGCAGGCACTAAACCGCTGAGCCACCCAGGGATCCCCTCTACTTGCAATTCTTATTCTCATCACAGCTGGTAACAAAAAGTTCGCAGATTGACACTAATTTACAGACCATATCTGGAGAAACAATACTTTATAGATATATCAAATATTTGGCATCTAGGACTACAAAGATTCAAATTTTACAAACTTGAGCTGCTTCTAGCCAAGTCCTATTTTTTAGAGAATTACTCACTTTCCTCCTGGGACCAGGAGTGCCAAACTTCATATCTCAGTGCCAAACTTCAGTAATTTTAAACACAGGTAATGGCAAAAAAAAGCAAAATTTATTCTATTTTTGGCATTTGCATTTAAATTAATGCAAATTCTCTTTTACATCAACAGTGTTCCATGGACCTTTACCTGGGTTATATGAAATGTGTGTGCTTATTCTATTTCAGGACCTTAAGTTATAAACTTTAAGAATGGCACTATTATAAAGGAATACTGATATAAAGAAGCTAACAAAATTATCACTGTATACCAATGTTCTTGTGACTCACAGACCACAGATACAAGCATTTCTTCTCAAGGAATTTATGGCTGCTGTTATATTTCAAGTTGAGAAATAGAGCACTCTCCAGTTTAGAAAATAATCTTCATCTCTTCCTACCCATCTCAAATAACAGAAGACTTAACACAATCCTTGCACTAGAAAGAAAGGTGATGGTACTGGGTTCAAAGCAATTCTCCTAATTTGCTAAATCACTTATTACAGTCTTAAGGTAATATAGAAATGAAACAACTATCTATTTCATGGAGTAAGTCCATGGTAGTAAGACCCATCTCATGGACAGTCCTACAGTTACTGAAGAAGAAGATTCTGCTAAGGTCAATGGGAGACCCAACCTGTCCACAATGAAGTCAAATTCACAACCTTACATTTTAAAAGCAAGGATATACCTTCAAAATCAGGCATCCAAGGCATATACAACAATACTAAAATAACTAACTTATGAGTGGAAGAAAAATGCAGTACTTGAAATTATCAACACAGTATGCAATCAGTTAAATTATTTCATGTTTATTACATCTTAAGTGCCATACAATATCTTGATTATGTACCCACGTCAAGGATTTTGAGAAACTTTTAGAACTTAAGAACACAAGTTTTTTCAAAATATCTTCAACACAATCACCTGGTAAGTTGTGAGATGAGGATGAGGCTGTTACCCGTTTACATAGACTTTACTTATATACCACTTCTATGACACAGCCATTTGGTTTTTCCAGTAGTGGAGCACACTGGCAACCTCACCCAGCCACCATCTCTGCGGGCATATCGCTAGGACAAAGAGATTCCTTTATGCCACTGAAATTAACTACTATTTATCGGAAAACTTATTTCTTAACTCTTCAGGACCCAAATTTCTCAGGGGTGGCTCTGAGTACCATAATTCCAGGACTGTCATCTGATTACAAGGCATAGTTTCCATAAGTGGCAGAGGTTCTCACATAGAAGTGATTCACTGCCACGAGGGACATCTGGCAATGTCTAGAGACATTTTGCTTTCCACAATTAATTTCATGGAGGTGGAGGTGTTACTGACAACGAGGAGGCAGAAGCTGGGGATGCTGCTAAACATCCTACAATATGTAGGACAGCCCCCATGACAAAATGTCAGTAGTTGAGCTGCCCAGATCTATGGTGTTATTTGTACCCACTCTAACAAGACTATTTACCAGGTCTTCTTTTTTTCAGAAACAACTATAGTAAGATATTTCTGGCAAGTACCTGATTGAATGAATCTACCATATCATTCTTATATTTACCTGAAAGGAATGTAGGATGTAGCTCCACACATTAATATTCTATATGCTTCTTCTGGAGCTCTCCCCAAATATATAACCTATATTTGAAAAGAGAAGAAAAAAGCAATTTATTTCTAAATGAAGATACAGTGCTGTCACTGCCAAAGTTTGTATAATTTCTCTCTGATTAACTGAGCCTGATTTTCCAGCCTTCCCAAGGACTCTGGGAGTCACCCAGGACCCTATCAGCCAATTCCTTTTTAGCTGGAATCTGCGGTAGCTAGTTTTTGTTGCTTGCACTAAGAGCACTGAACAACTCTCCAACAACCTTTTGTGGTAACAAGTAGAGCATTTTAAAAACAGATTTTCTAAATCAAGATATTAGACTGAGCACATGCTTTTAGCCTCATCCCTTTCCTGAAAATCCACTGAAATGACTATAAAGAAGTGTGTGGGGGATGGAGCTAGGAGGTGGACTGAGAATGGGGACGAGGACATAAGGCAGAGCAAGAGTTTGATTAATTCCATCCATTTAAATTTAACTACTTAAAAGTACTGAACAGGTTTCCTATAAAACTGCATTTGCTTCTTATTTTCATTGGCTTCTTTTATCCTCAGAACTATATTAGGCTTTCACCTTATCTGGCAGAATTACTTCAAGTAGATTCTTTAGCATTTCGGGTCCAATAGCTTCTTGTTTTCTGCCCTGACATTTACTATGCATATGATTTTTGGTGGACAGTTCCTTTCTCTCAATAATTCATACATGTTGTTCCACTGTCTTCTCAGTTCTAGTGTTGCAGAAATATTTTACTAGCCTCATTCTCTCTTCCTCTTATAAGAACCTGTTTCAGAAATTTGGAGTTTGAGAATTTCACTGGTCTCCCTCTAAGTGAGTCATCCTCAACCTCCAATTTAGTTTGCCTGAGACTTCCTGACCCCCCTTCAATCTGAAGGCACAAGTCTTTTTCCAACTCAGAATCTTCCCATAAGGCAGGAGATTTTCAGCTCATACATCGTGGAAGGAAAGGTGGCCACCAGCATCCGATTTGGCACATATATTTTTACATAAATTAGATTCCATGCTAAGGCTTATTTTGGGAAAATATACTTGAAATTTTGAGTAGTAGGGCACCTGGGTGGCTCAATGGTTGAGCATCTGCCTTCAACTCAGGGCTGATCCGGGATTGAGTCCCACATCAGGCTCCCCACAAGGAGGTTGCTTCTCCCTCTGCCTATGTCTGCCTCTCTTTTTGTCCCTCAGGAATAAATACATAAAACCTCTAAAGAAATTTTTTTTTACTAGTAAAAAGAAATCACTAAAGAAGTCCCTGCATGGCTCAGTTGGTTAAGTGTCTGACTCTTGATTTCAGCTTAGGTCGTCATGATCTCAGGGTTATGGGTTCGGGAACCATGCTGAGCTCCATGATCAACAGAGAGTCTGCTTGAGGATTCTCTCCCTCTGTCTCTCTCATGCACACTCTCTCTCTCTAAAATAAATACATTGAAAAAATAAATAAATAAAAATAAATTAAAAATAAATAAATATATTTTTAAATCACTAAAAAAAGTATAAACCTCTAATCTCCATCACTTACGTATATGAGCTGTTTCCTCAACCTAATTGTGAGCCCTATGAAGTGAGGACCTATCTCTTAGGCTTCATTTCAAACTCCTGGTTCATATACTATACATGGACTCTTACTGAATTTTTAATTCACTAACCTAAATCTACTTACAATAGTAAATTTTAAAAAATCATTGGATTAAGAGAAATCATACAATCACAGATCCAATAAGGATCTTTAAAATTCTGAGAAGGACATATCTCAAAACTAGTCATAACAGTTGAGTCACCTTCCAAAGGGCAGAATGCCTTTGGTAGAATTGGTAGAATACCAATTTTCTGTTTTAAGAATCATAAAAGGAATCTTTTCCCAGTGTCTAGGCTGTTTCTTTTCTTTTTTTTATTTATTTGAAAGAGAGAATGTGCACACACACAAGGAGGGAGTGGGGCAGAGGGAAAAGCAGACTCCCCAGGGAGCAGGAAGCCTGACGTAGGGCTTAATCTCAGGACCCTGGGATCATGACCTGAGCCAAGGCAGCTGCCTAACTGACTGAGCCACCCAGGTGCCCCTACACTGTTTCTCAATATGGTTTCATCCCATTTACTCTAAAAAAAAAATTACAAAACTTCAATTAACTATACAGAATCTTGTAATGTTTATCTAGGGCAGCATACAAATCCCCAAAAAAGGTACAAGAAAAAAACATCAATTCCAAGAATAGAGAAGTATTTTGTTACCTAGAACCTAGTACAAATTTTCAAGTATAATATTCATAACTCATGGGCAGCCCAGGAGGCTCACGGGTTTAGCACCGCCTTCAGCCCAGGCAGTGATCCTGGAG
Organism: Canis aureus; assembly: GCF_053574225.1. Classification (NCBI taxonomy): domain Eukaryota; kingdom Metazoa; phylum Chordata; class Mammalia; order Carnivora; family Canidae; genus Canis; species Canis aureus. The sequence goes on along the minus strand of NC_135611.1, from coordinate 70,835,099 downwards.
GCCCGGGATCGAGTCCCACGTCGGGCTCCCTGCATGGAGCCTGCTTCTCCCTGCCTGTGTCTCTGCCTCTCTCTCTCTCTCCCTGTGTCTCTCATGAATAAATAAAATCTTTAAAAAAAAGTATTCGTAACTCATATAAGATTGCAATTTATCATGAACTAAAGCACACATAATCATTTGTAATCTTACTCATCTTAGTTGTCTATACATTACTTCTCTTTTAGGCCTCAACTTATCACGTGACTTTCTATTTTATTATTATTCATTTGGAAAAACAGCATGACAATTCTTTTAGGAAACATTAAAAATAATTTTAAATCCAACCCCCTCCTTTGCAAATTTCCTCATTCTTTGTTAGGCTCCAACATCTTTCTTTTCTAAGGTTTACTGTACAGCATCAGAAAAGTCTTTTCTTGTCTTTCTTCTATTTTGGGACTTACTAGTAGATAGAGACTCCCTTTCAAAGACCACCCTGAAACCAAAACAAACCAAAACCAAATAAAAAAACACCTTGAAGCCAATGAGAGTGAGAACAAGATTTGATTCATTTGTATTTATGCATGTATGTGTATGTACACATAATTTAAATTAAATGAAATCGAGACCTCTTTCAGGTTTCCCTATTTCTAGCAAGACTGTCTCAAATTATATAAATTTTTCCTCAAGAAAAAGGTAATTCCTCTTTATACATTAAATGCCTCTTCATACATTAAATAATTGTTGGTCAGCCTTGGAACACAAGTTTAATTCAAAGAACACAAGGGCAATGTAACATTTTCTCCTTTGGGGGAATATTTATTTTTTATTATTGTTTTAAAGATTTATTTATTTATTCATGAGAGACACAGAGAGAGGCAGAGACACAGGCAGAGGGAGTAGCAGGCTCCCTGTGGAGAGCCTGATGTGGGACTCGATCCCAGATCCCCTATCATGCCCTGAGCCAAAGGCAGAGGCTCAACTGCTGAGCCACCTAGGCATCCTTTTTAATTTTTATTTATTTTTTATAATTTTTTAAAATATTTATTTATTTATTTATTCATGAGAGACACAGAGACAGGCAGAGACACAGGCAGAAGGAGAAGCAGGCTTCCTATAGGGAGCCCAATCCTTTAGGGGAATAAAAACTGAATCCCTAGTAGTAAACTTTTCAAAAACATTATTTTTAAACCCAGTTGTGGATTGACTGTACATAATGTACATAAATAGATACTGGGTATAATGAGATAAGTTAAAGGAAATTTATAGACTCAGAATGAGTCTATTTATATAATGCTATAGTCTGAATGTGTGTCCCGCCTTGCAAATTCCTATGTTGAAATCCTAAGCCCCAAGAGGTGATGGTATTAGTAGATGGGAGCTCTGAGATGGTTAGCCATAAGGGTGGAACCATCATGGATGGGAGGGGTGCCTTATTAAAGAGGCTCCAGAGATCCTTAGCTCCCTTCTGCCATGTGACAGCCCTCACCAGGTTGCTGACACACCCTGATCTTGGAACTCCCAGCCTCCATAAGAGAAATAAATTTCTGTGTGTTTATAAGCCTCCCAGGCTCTGGTAGTTTGTTACACCTACCCAAAAGGACCAAGACACACAACTATTAAGTAAATATTTGCAGCTAGTATCATTTTTAATTGTACACCCACGCATCTTCCCTAGTCAAAAGGCCTTGCCATATGAAATTATTCTAAATATAAGAAAAACCCTATAAATGGCTCCTATATTAACACAAATCCTCAAATTAGTAAACTCTAAATCAGTGTAATTTTACGAACCGTCAGTGTTCCTAGCAATTTGGAAGCTAGGTCCTTTTCAAATTCCTTTGGTATATTTTCATGAGAAGCTATGTACAAATATAGAATGGTCATTCTAATTCCACATTGCTGTCCAAAAATAGGAAGCAACAAATGAGGAACAAGAGAGAGATTAAACAGCTGTGGTAGCTAGCTTCCAAAACAGCCCTCATGATGCTCACCTCCTGGCATTCCCACCTTGCGGAGCCCCCTCCCACAATGAATAGGGCACCCATGTGTAAACAATGCACAAATGGCAGTGTGTGGCTTCTGAGGCTAACTCATAAATGACACTGTGGCTTCTGTCTGGGATTTCTCACTCTGGGTACCTCAAGGTGTCATTAAGTGAGGGTACTCCGGCAGCCCGTGTGGCAAGAAGAGAAGCCCCATGCCAATAACCAGTGTTAACTGACAGTAACAGTTGTCACTTTTAACTGACAACTTCAGATGACTGCAGCCCAGTGGGGTAATTTGTCAGGCAGCAATAGGTAATAGAGTAGCATGATAAACAGTGAGTAAGGAAATAGTCACTTCAGTTAAGAGAGGATAAATAAGCAAATAGGTGACAAGTGCGGAGGTAAACGCAAGCAATCCCCATGGCTTTGAAAGCATCAGAAGAGGGAGCATGCTGTCATCTCTCTCTCTGAGGTAGGTAATCTCTCTGAAGAAGCAAATGGCAATCTCACAAGATGAATAAAATATTGTGGGACAAATATCTGATAAGTCAGTAGTGCTTTTTGAAGTCACAGTGCAAAGATCTTTGCTGAGTAGTACTATAGTCATTTCTAGGACTTCCATGTCCGTATTTTTAAATTATCATCTGCATGCCCCAGTCCCTGTAAAGACTCTGAACCTTAGACTACAGACCTATGTTTTGAAACCTGGGAAGGGCTCAACCAGTGATGAATGAAATCAGTGGATTGAAAGAAAAGAATCACAGCCTGATCATTTGGTTTCAATCCTGACAATTCAGGCCCCAAATAATAAAGCCCAATCATTTAAGCACATGCTTCTTATTCTTACATAAAACATTTTGGGTTTTTTAAAGATTTTATTTATTTATTCACAAGAGACACACAAGAGAGGCAGAGACACAGGCAGAGGGAGAAGTAGGCTCCATGCAGAGAGCCTGATGTAGGACTCATCCCGGAACTCCAGGATCATGCCCTGGGCAGAAGGCAGACGCTAAACCGCTTAACCACCCAGGGATCCCTACATACAACATTTTGAAGCTTAAGCTATGTACTCAGAGAACCTTTGGTACAGTTTTAAAAACTAAAACATTACACAATCATCATGAGAATGAAGAATAACAAAGGGTGTTTAAATTCTACAACAAATGTGGCAGCCTGATAAACCCATAGCCATTTTCAAATATTTTTCATGGAGAAATGTCACAATGTTTCCAGTATTAACTATTTTCACTTCAACCAAATGACATAGTCTTTCCTATGCCAACACTTGAATGATCTTTAAAAAAAAAAAAATCACTCTCCAGATTAACACAGAATGTTCATGAACCAACACACGTTGGAAATAAGCTTCAAGATCCAACTGCTGAATAAAAATGATGAGCAGGGACAAGACTATATACAATACACAATTTTATATGATAAAATAAGTAAACAAGGTAAAATCACTTTCACAGCTCCTGCACTAATATAAAAAAAAATTCTATCACTTAAAAAAAATCAGATGACCTTATATTTCAATAGTTTTAATTTTTCAGTTATTTATAAATATAGTAGGTTGGTATAATGATCCTCAATTTAGATAAAGGGAAACTGCAAGTTTGGCATAGCAATCATATATCTACCAAGACCAGATATCTAATAAACGTGAGGAAATTGGGCTCTGGGTCTTAGTGCACATGGCTATACTATGTGGGCAGTAGGGATATTTTTTCAAAACAAAGCAAAAATCTTAATTTTTCTTTTTGCATGAAACCTAATTTTTAAACATTAGCAAAAACAAACTACTATTTATAAATACTCAGTTACATAAAACTAGTAGGTCACTACTTTCCAACCTGTGATATTTGCTGGTCACCCAAAATCACACTGCTTGTTACTGGATGGAGAGAGCCTACTGCTCAGACCTTATTTATAGACAAGAAACCATACTATCTAAAACAAGTACTGCAACAGGGACAGGATTCCAACATTCCAGAAAGCTTAAAAGATCTACAGTCAGGGATCCCTGGGTGGCGCAGCGGTTTGGCGCCTGCCTTTGGCCCAGGGCGCGATCCTGGAGACCCGGGATCGAATCCCACATCGGGCTCCCGGTGCATGGAGCCCGCTTCTCCCTCTGCCTATGTCTCTGCCTCTGTCTCTCACTGTGTGCCTATCATAAAAAAAAAAAAAAAAAAATCTACAATCAAAGCTTATAACAGAGAGAGCCATTTATCTTCACTCTTTCCCCAAATTGTGTCCCAGGTGGCTCTAACAGCTGCGGTCAGGCTCACTAGGGCGAGAAAGGAAGCAAGGCTGACATCAGCAGGGATGCCCACAGCTACCTCCACCACATGGCCTTGTCCCCTTCTGGGCACACCTCATACTAACCTGCCTTCTGGTTGCTATTCACAGCAGCCTGTTGCTGTTGCCCTGCCTGTCACCGACACCACGGTATCTGCTCAAGGATGAGTACTTATAAAAACTTGAGCTGTCCCTCCTACCCCCTTGGTCCTGTAGTCTTTGCTGCCCCAGCTAGACTATTTCCTGAACTGGATTCTTACCTGTGGCTTTCAGATCCTTTCTGCTCCCTTTGTCTTAGTTTCTTACCTGATCCCTTCAACAGGTAGCCACCTTCACCTAGCACTGACTACTCTGGGTTCAAAATCATTAAATCCTTAAGAAGTAGACCAGAGATTCAAAAGACCATCATTAACTAACAAATTAAGTCTCTGAGCTCTTATCATGACTGTTGAAATAATCTCAAATCTGACACAATTAGGATTCTATTCAGACTGTGAATTAATAAATTCTTAGGATTTAATGAGTACAATTTTCAGTGCAAATGTTTACAAGGTAAGCCATTCTAAAGGTTACAAAAATTGCTTAGAAATAAAAAATACTACTTACAGAGTGATAAATTTTGAACAAGCAATCTACATGTTAGCACAATTAGCTCTCCCAAAGTAATCTATTAAAACATTAAGGAAAACAAATTTGCAAGCTATGTACCAAGAGTTTGCTTGCATCATTTATTTTATACTCAGAACACAGCCACAAATATGTTAGAAAAAAGGGTTAATTTCCCAGATTAGCCCTCAAAAGTACATTTAACTTGTGGAAGAGCTGAATACTATATATCTGCAGAAAAATATAACTGCTGGTCAATAAGATATAACCAAAGTTGATGACCAGTAAGATAATATGGCAACTTTCTTGTTTTTTAATATAAAAAGAATATTTAAGGTATGATAATAGTTGAAAGAAACAGGAAATAGAAAGACATTTAATGAATGCTTATTAATTGGTGCCAGATACTCTACATAAATTGAAATTAAAAGCCAGCTCAGTGGCCTCTTCCAAAAAACTGTTTTGTGGGCAGCCCGGGTGGCTCAGTGGTTTAGCGCCACCTTCGGCCCGGGGTGTGATCCTGGAGACCCAGGATCAAGTCCCGCGTTGGGGTCCCTGCATGGAGCCTATTTCTCCCTCTGCCTGTGTCTCTGCCTCTCTGCCTGTGTCTCTCATGAATAAATAAATAAAACCTTTAAAAAAATAAAAATTAACGTTTATACCTACTAGTATAATAACACACCACTTCTATTACAAAGTATACACATAAAAAAATAAATAGTAACAGAAAGTGACTATCATTTCTTAAATGATTAGTGATCATACTTTAAAATAAAATAAAATATTAATATATTTAACAGTTAATGCTTCATTTTTTAAGTATCTTGATTTATTTTTTTTTTAATTTTTATTTATTTATGATAGTCACACAGAGAGAGAGAGAGAGGCAGAGACACAGGCAGAGGGAGAAGCAGGCTCCATGCACCGGGAGCCCGACGTGGGACTCGATCCCGGGTCTCCAGGATCGCGCCCTGGGCCAAAGGCAGGCGCCAAACCGCTGCGCCACCCAGGGATCCCAAGTATCTTGATTTAAAAGCCTGGTTGTAAGTTCAGCTCCCTTGCTTGCTTTCTTTTTAGTTGTTTGGAAAAAAAAAAAAAAAACAACTTATGGAAGTGTAACTTACAATCAACGAAAACATACATTTTAAATGTATATAGGTCAATAGATTTCAACTGTCCACAGCTATATGACCACAACAACAACAACAATCCAAGTAGGAAATGTCCATCACCTCAAAAGTTCTCCTGTGGATCTTCTCAGTTAATCCCAAATGTTTCCCCCTTCCCCACAAGTCTGAGGCAACCACTGATATGCTTACTGTCACTATGGAACAGAGACATCTTCCAAGAGCTTCATATAAACAAAATCATGTACAGCTGTTTCAATTCTTGATTTAAATGGGTGCTGTGACTAAAAAAGAAACTTTACTATGATAAGTAAATGCACATACGGGAATGATTACACTCATTTTCTTTCATTCCATCTAGCAATGATGGACATTTGGTTAGTAAATTCCCAATTTCCTAAATGCTAATCAGATGTTGTTAAAAACTAATGGGGAAAGTGCTGTACATTTTTTAAATGTTTAGCAAATAAGTATAAGATCCACTGAAACTTCATTTAGATGATTTTAAGGCAGGTTATAACATTTTCTTTTGTGGCTATTAATATAACCCTTGACTGAAAACTGTACTTAAAGGAAAAAGACCATTCATTCTGCCTTTTTAGTAGGAAATTGGTTTCAGGATAACCAGAGCCTCGGCTGGAAGAGGGGAAGTTCAATTCCCATAAAAGAAAGTCAGCTAATAAATGAAGGATGAATAAAATAATTAGAAATTATGGTTTTACTGAAACTCAAATATAATTAATGATTGAGGCAAGTACTATAAACTGTTGTTTAAAACACTAAATATTGGGCTGCCTAGGTGGCTCAGCAGTTAAGCACCTGCCTTCAGCTCAGGGTGTGATCCTGGAGTCCCGGAAGCCTGCTTCTCTCTTTGCCTATGTCTCTGCCTCTCTCTCTCTCTGTGTCTCTCATGAATAAATAAATAAAACCTTTAAAAAAAATAAAACACTAGATTCATGATTGACAGGGTATTGAACATACAAATTGTTCCAAAATGATACCATACAGAACCCACTAAGTTATAAAGGAGAAAACCATACATTAAAGGAATTTGAAAGCACCAAATCCAGTGGTCATTTTTAGCATCCATAACGGTAATTTAGGTATCTATCATTTGTTTTCAGATATGATGCAACATATACTATTAATGCATGAGGCTATAGATTTAACTTCCGGTTCACAAGACATACAGAGAATGGAGAAACAAGTTAAAAAATACCATAAGATAAAAAAACAGAGAAATTCAAAAGGTGGAACAGTCCATAAGAGGCCTGGTCTCATAAATCAGTGTTAGCAAAAAGGGACCATGCATGTGTGAGAGAGATTAAGGGCACAATAGTCACACACAAATACACGGTCCTGGATTAGATATTGCTCTGGACATTTTAGATCAATGGAGGAAATATGAATATAATCCAGGTACAGAGATGATGGAGTATGTACTAAAGTGGAAGGACAGACCACTGACTGAAAAAAACAGGTGATAAAACTATACTGGTGAACATAAAACATATGGTTATAGTACACACACATATACACATATCCTACTTATATAAATATAAAAGGTTTCTTTTTAAGGAAAATTTTCTAAATTTTCAAAGGTATAAATGTACATGACATTTTTCACAACAAAATGACAAAACAAAGTTTCAAACTTTTACTTTCAGAATACTCTCTTCACTATCATGAATTTGTTTTGAAGGGCACTTGCTTTTCCACTTAAAATTTCACCTTTACTTCAGGGGCACCTGGGTGGCTCAGTCTGTTAAACATCTATCTGCCTTCGGCTCAGATCATAATCCCAGGGTCCTGGGATCGAGCCTCACATTGAGCCCCACATTGGGCTCCCTGCTCAGCGGGGAGCCTGCTTCTCCCTCTCCCTCCCCCTCAAATAAATACATATAATCTTTTTTTAAAAATTCACCTTTCCTTCAAATGACAGCTTAAATGCCACCACCCCCAAAATCTGGCTAGATAATAACCACTGAATTATCACAACAGGGTAAACTGATGACTTCATAAAATGATGTGATATTTATCTTTCTGTAAGAAGAAAAATTCAGTTATCTTTTTTATTCTTCAACTATATAAAAGAATTTTACCTTCACCACAATTTGTTACCAAAGCTCCTACCATTCCAGATAGTTGGTAAAACCATTTACCAGGCCACATAACATGCAGTACTTGGAAATACACAAAGACAAATGAATAGTTAAGCTAATAATCTCACTTCTTCTGCCACAGGTGGCACGTGACCAACTGAAAAAAGGGACTAACAAAGCATGAGCGTATCAATCCTGTTTTAATAGTTGAGTATTTTGAGTATTTGCAAAACCTAACCTCCTCTTTTTTTTTTTTTAATTTTTATTTATTTACTTATGATAGTCACAGAGAGAGAGAGAGGCAAAGACACAGGCAGAGGGAGAAGCAGGCTCCATGCACTGGGAGCCTGATATGGGATTCGATCCCGGGTCTCCAGGATCGCGCCCTGGGCCAAAGGCAGGCGCCAAACCGCTGCGCCACCCAGGGATCCCCTCCTCTGCTTTTAAGACAAAACAAACAAACAAACAAACAAAAAAACAAGCCTGCTCCACACTCCGTATTAGGTCCTTTGGAATACATGAAGATGAAGAAGACATTCGTTTCAGAGGCCCAGAGTGTAAAAAGATGGATAGAGAGTCAGCTTACTGGGAATACTTTCTTACTGACAGTTCTTCCTCCAGATTTTTTGTTCTAACATTACCACACCATCTTCCACGTTAATCACTAAAAATCACTACTATCTCCAAATTCCTCAACAACCCCAAAACATGGTTATGAAGGCTGCAGATCAATTTTAGGGAACTCTCACTCTTTCTAAAAACTTTGATCAGAGGATTCAACAGACTTCAACCAGATCAAATTTTCACTTACTTACTTTGATATTTAATGTTTTGAGATATCTATATTGTATCTTGACACTCCTCTGCTACTGACCAGTTTCCTTTCTCAGGGCCTCTGGGTGGCTCAGTTAGCTAAGCCATCTTGCCTTTGGCTCAGGTCATGATCCCAGGGTCCTGGGATCCAGCCCAGAGTCGGGGGAGGGGGGGGGGGGTCCCTGCTCAGCAGGGAGCCTGCTTCTCCCTCTCCCCTACAATTCCCCGCTCGTGCTCTCTTTCACACACTATCTAATAAAGAAACAAAATCTTTAAAAATAAATAAATTTCCTTTTCTTGGAAGTTTTTCTCCTGTCTTCCCACCTACCATCATTTCAACTCCAAGCCCCTACTTTAGCCAGCCAGTCATGGCTGCAAAGACTTTTGCTACAGCCAAGAGCTGTAATCCTCCTGCCAAGCTGGTTTCTTAACTAAGCAGAGGAATGAACTCAAGTGAATGTCCAAATTACTTACCTGGCACTTTCTTAACCAATCAAATCAGTGCCAATCTGAGAGTGTAAAATCCCGAAAGGATTTCTAACTCTAAATATGTTAAATATAGAAAAATAAACTTTTACATGCCAAAATGCAAACATAAACAAAGTCAAAAGACCAACAGCAAACTTAGAACAAATATGACAACAAATTTTCAGTAAATATGCCAAAGGGTCATTGTTTTTTTCCAACAGCAACAAGATTTTTAAAAAGAGATTTCTTATTTATAAAATTATTAAGCACCGTTTTTAACAAAATCCTTGTTTCCCACCATGCTTGCAACAACCCTCTGAGGGTTCTTCACTGATGTCCCCATGTCTGGCTCCCTGTAGCCTTCTCCCCATGCCCCATCTTGGGAACAGGTCATGGACCAGGGATGAATGACTGAGCCAAGAGCAGTGCAAGCAGAGCTGTGTGTGTTCTACTCAGGAGCACGTTCTCTTAAACGGAGTGTCTTCCTCTATTTTCTCCTGGATGGGTAAATATTTTCACTGTCACACTAAGGGCCATTTCTCCAGGGTTCCCTTTAATATTTTACAAACCCCAAGAATTCTGGCTGCATCCCTTTTTCTGTAAAGCTGTCATGAGTCATGATTGATTCTAATCCATGAGGTCCTCTTCTCATTGATGGGCTAAGAAATGGGACCACATGCCCCAGTTATTCAAAGAGCCACCTCTCCATACTCTTTTTCTTAAGAACTAGTCTAGGCTTTTTTCCCCCTAAGAATTATTCCTAAGCACAATACAGAGCAGGAGAGATGGGAAAAACACAAACAAAAGCACCACATCTGGGTACGCTTAAGAAGTCAAATTTTAGTAGGCCTAATCTACAAACCTGTGTTTCACACATTCAGAGATGATAAGAAAACTTAGAAGTATCCCAGAAAGATTTCTTTTTTTTCTTTTTTTTTTTTAAAGATTTATTTATTCATTCATTCAGAGAGAGCGAAGAGAGAGGCAGAGACACAGGCGGAGGGAGAAGCAGGCTCCATGCAGGGAGCCCGATGTGGGACTCGATTCCGGGTCTCCAGGATCACACCCCAGGCTGCCAGCGGCGCTAAACCGCTGCGCCACCAGAGCTGCCCTTTTTTTTTTTTTAAAGACCAGAAATATTTCTATCAACTACTTCTGTAAGCACTCGAAGAGGAAAATAAAAGCAAAAAGGCCCTAATTACCTTTGTTAATGATTTACCTTAAACACAGAAAAGGAAATTAGTAAATGCTTAGGTGCAATTTCAGCTAGTACCAAAACCTCTGGTTTAATCACTATATATTCCAAATCATTAAACTATATACCAGAAAATAATTTTCAAAGGAAGGAAAGCATGACAGAGGCAAGTAGCAAGTTGGGGAAGAAAAATAACTTATCTAAAGAATTTCAAAAACAATCCCCTAATGGTGGGTGGGAGTAGAAGACACATCCACTAGCTATTCTTCTATCAATAGGGCAGCCAGGTTCCACACCAACAAACAGATAAGGGGCACTATTCTGGACGAGCTCTCAGCCTACTCTGGAAAAATTGTTGCTAAGGTATTCCCATAGATGAAAGTACTAGGCAGTAATAAAATGTGACTCTAAAGAAACAAAGATCTTTCGTGATGCTTAAAATAAATGAAGTTTATGACTCTTGTATAAATATTGGCTATTCCAAAGCATATTTTCCAATGATTCAACTAGACCTCTTGATGTCCTGTGTAGCCTATGTAGCATGTACCCTTTTTCCTGTAACACGGACTCGCCATATCTTCATGCTAGATGTTTTGATGAAAATGGAAAGAATCTGTAAGAATAGACCTAAGAGTCACATCTTAGTTAGGAAAAAAATCGCTTATATTCAAATTATAAAGCACTCTTACCTCATGTGCTGCACTTTGATGTTTCTCTAGAAAAAAAATTTACTGGTCCTGGTTCTACTTACACAACCTCACTAAATGATCATGGGTTTATAAAACAAAGCTTTGGGGGCTGTTTTTTCTAACCTTAAGTGCCATAACATATACAAAGGTCTTCCTGGGAGTTGGTCAATTTCTTAGAAAATAGACTTTTTAAAGAGCAGTTTTAGGTTCAGAACAGCAAATGGAGTAAAAAGTACAGAAATCTCCCATACACCTCATCCCCCCAAAATGCACAGGCTTCCCTGTTGGTCAAATCTTTAAAAGCAAAACACGTTCCTTCTGGAAAGAAATCAAGATACTATCTTAGAAAAAGTAATTTCAAAATTTCAATTGCTTTGAAGTAGCACCATTGGATGCATGTTCACTATGCAATATGTTAGGAAATCCATTAAATACTCACCATATAACATCCAATAAGGAAAGCAGCATTTGCTTGTTTTCTCTGATCAGAGCCAGTAAAATGAATAATTTTCTTCCTCATCATTGTGATGGACTATATAAAGATAAACAGCTGTTAGTATTCTCTCTTTTAATTTTGAGTCTTCTAAAACTTCATTTTGTGATGAAGATAAATTCCAAACCTTACAATGTGAAAGCATTCATCTTAGCAAGATCTTGAAAATGATTGACTTTGATACCCCAAAATACCATGTACCTTCCCAAAAAAGACATGTTCTTGGACTGGGATGAAAGTACAGTTAAGGGGTTAGGGAGGGGACATGAAGAGATATATGCTTGGAGCATAAGCTCTGAAAGAATACATAAGATGCTGGAAACAGCAGTGATAGGGGAGGCTTTTTCTGTTTTTGTTCTTAAGTACATTCCCCAAACCTTTATAATTAAAAGGGTATATTAAAACAGGCAAAAATAATTCATTCTGTTAGAAATCAAGATGATGAATGGGGTAGGAGGACAGGGTGAGGGTGGAGCAAAGACAACAGCATAAGTGGGCTCTTGTGTGGCATTGTTAATGTTCTGTTCTTGATTTGATGACCAGGATGGTAACCTATATTCACTTTGTGAAAATTCACTGAGTTGTGCACTCAAGATCTGTACCTATTGCTGTTACATACATTGTACTTCAATAAAAAGTTAAATAAAAAGGATATGGAATTAAAAAACCAAAAAAGCATATGATTAGTTAGCACCTCCTCACCTGTATTTCACTAACGTGAGCAGAAACAGATTCAGGTAGGCATAAGGAAAAGGATATATTCAGTTCAAAAAGCACGTATTTCTTGGCTTCTGTGATTTAATGATGAACGTGTACATATTTTCCTTTAGTTGTTTACACAGTGTAAGAAATCAAGTTGATTTTAACAAACAAAACCCAAACCCAACCAGCCAACAGAGTAACACAAGTACAAGACAACTTTAATTCAAACTCTCAGTACACTTTTGTCACTAATTAAACAGGCAGTAGTATTTCATCAGGCTGGGTGGTCAACACCCTGGAAGTTGTTTTGCTAAATTATAGAAAGTTTAAAAAAAAAAAAAAAAAAGACCAATATACCAATACATTCTTGTTTCAGTCAAAGGATAAAACGTGGAGTATAGGGGTGATAAAGTCTTTCAAATGGCACAGAAACACAAGTTGGGGGAGGGGGTATTTTTAGCTTCCCAGCCCTGTATGAACAAAAGATCTGCCATTAGCAACCAGAAAAGAGGAGGAGGGTGTGGAAATAAATATACAAGGCTATAAATGCTTATACTCTTATTCAAGAGAAAAATAAAGTCCGGAAAGAAGAGTCTCCATCTCTACACAAATCTGTAGGGCAAACATATGGAATACAAAAAAGAAAAGGCAATCCTACTACTTCCATTCTGCAGATCAGTAACTCCTTTGACAAGTGCTTCTAACGTTTATAATCGGGAATTTTAGGTTTGAGGCTCAAGGGGAAAAAATTTGCCTTACTCATAAATTTTTAATATGATTTAATTTTTAATTGAAAATAAATATTATTTCTTCTGTGTATTATTAGTATGGTAGGTAATCAATTGGGTAATGTTGTTTCCAGATTTTTCTATTTGAGAATTTACAGTGACAAGTTTGGAATTGCTAGGAACACATAAACACTTTTTATTGATGTCACCATAACTTACAAGTTTTTAAGATAGAAGAATGGTGTCTAAGTTCAAACTAATAGAAATACACTTTTGCAACTCTCATACATGGTCTTAAAAAAACAGTTTGCCCCTGCTTCCCTGGTGAGGGGAAGGTGAGGGGAAGATGGGGTGAAGAGTCACGAGTAGTACAATACCATGACAGATTAAAGATAGAATGGAAGTTGGGGCACCTGGATGGCTCAGTTGGTTAAGTGTTTGCCTTCGGCTGGGGTGAGGATTCTGGGATTGAGCCCCATGTTGTGCGTGCTCCCGCTGCCCCTTCTTTCCCCCTTCTTTCCCCCCCTCTCCCCCCCTTCCTCTGTCTTTGTCTCCTACTCGAGCGCGGGTTCATAATTCTCTCCCAAATAAATAAATAAAATCTTTAAAAAAAAGAATGGAAGTGAGATGAGCCAGTATCTTTTATTAATTTGCTAGCACTCTGTCCAAGTGAAGCAGAAAGAAGAACAATGACCAAAGCAAGGGTTCAGTCCCAATTAGATCAGGCAGCAAGAGGTTTTATTTCATTAACCAATTTCTACTTTGGCTTTTCAAGTATCTGAGCATCATCAATCCAAATCAGAACCAAATGACCCAATCAATCTTAAACCACTCAGTCAAAACTGTGGAAAACAAACATAAATACTATGACTATATATAACAAAAATCACATGTATGTCCCAAACACCACTGTAGTGAGAAATAAGGTGTTTTATGTGTTATTGGTTTTTTAATAAAAAAAAAAATAGAGGTATATTTTCCTTTATTTTCCCTCATCAGAATCAAGCTAACAATGATTACCTAAGTCAAATCTTAAGTAAAAAAGATTTTACCTTTAATTTCTTATTTATCTTGCAACAATATCTGTAAACCATTGCCAGATTGAGTGGTCCAAAATCTGCGTAGAAGCTTTAAAAATGAAAAACAAAAACATACATATACATTCTAGATCCTCTAAATATAAATGTCTTTTTGGAACTACAAGATCCAACTAAGACAAGAAAGCATACACCAAATTGTCATTGGTCATACAACTTAATGATACTGCCCTACTAGTGGCAAACTAGTGCTATTCTGGTAAATAACTCCTATTAAAAAATATGACAAAAAAAAATACGACAAGTGCTACAATGCTGAAGTCTAGCCTCAATAACATCTGAATGAAGAAGCTGTTTTTCCAATGGTAAAAACACCACATCTTACTTATTAATATACTAGTTTATATCTCATTATACTTTAAACTGTTAGGATTTCAAATACAAGTTGTCAAATTTAGGAAGTTCCTTCATTTTGATATTTTCCCTAAGGATGTACTTTATTACCAAGGGTTATACTACCAAGAAAAAAAGCATTCTGCAATTATCCATCAACAAATTTTCAATTTTCCAAGGCTATTCTATTTACAAACATACCTTTAGATTCTTCAAAATAAAAAAAGTTAGTAACAATCTTTTAAAAAGCAATACTTACTTCTCATATTCAAGTTCATTATCTATGCTGAAATAATGTACATTTGATGAACTCTTTGGTCTGCTGTAGAGAATGGCAAAACAAAGGCGATCTGCAATGGAAAAATTGCAATGTTCCTTCCTTCAGGTTATTAAAAAAACGTTTCACATATCATGATGCAACTCTTTTCAGATTAAGTCAATTTTTAAATTTTAAATTTTAAATTAAAGGGTGCCAATGGGTAATTTCAAAATGTTGTGCTATCTTGGTAGGTAACATAAGCAACATTTTTAAAGGAGAAATTGTTTTTAACCAGAAATGTCAATAACAATAAGTAATTTTTCACATAGCAACATGGCTAAACTTCTAGAGGAACCTCTCATTACAAAAGTCTAGTTCCCCTGGGCTAAGGAATTTCAGCAAAGGGCAGCATGCATTTGGTAGTTCGGCATCAACCTAGATTACTCGCGGTATGTTTTGCTAGGTTTTCAAGTCATCCTAAGAAGTCTTCAGTAAGAAATTCTGCTTTTTAAAACAGAAGCTAAAGAACGCTATCAAAATCGCTGTAAAATTAATGTTTATGGCTATAGAACACAAATGAAACAAACCATATGTTTATTCAACTGTTCTTAGGGATCCCCACTTCTTGATTCAGAATCACTATTTTTGTGTGTGTGATTTCTACAATTAGACAAATTACCATTAGGAACTGAGCAATGAGAGGTGTCTCCAAGAGGAGTGAGAGATGGACTTGTGTTGCGTAAACGCAGCTGGGCTCCGTGGAGTTTAGCAAGAGTGCTCTGAGGCTGCACCCTTCCCCCACCTCACCCCAAGGTGCTGCCTGGAGATCCTAGGTGGAGCAGTCACCCACCTGTAGTACCTACTGGCGGTCATACGTGTGTTAGTAGAGCACTCACACTCGGATTGTAGCAAAGTCAAGGGCAGCCTTCAACATAGTAAAGAACAAAGAATGCCAGCTGGCATCCTTCCCCCAAATGGTAATTTACACAATTTTTGTCTGCAATTCAACTCTCAGCGTCGCTGTCTTTATTTCCTTGCAAACTTCTCAACTGAAACGTCTTGCAACCAGACACTCCAGCAGCTGACGGAGCTTATTTCTTCCCCACCACGAATGACCCTTGGTCCCCGCGCACAGAGTGACCTGGGATCCGACCCCAGGGGAGCAGAGGCCAGTTCTGTGGCAGCCAGGGAGGAGCACAACCGGGTGCCCCCCGCCCGTCCGAGAGGGTTCCCCGGGGCGGGGTCCTGGGAGGGCGGCACCGGCGGCCCACGGCGGGTGGGTGGGTGGGTGGGGGGGCGGGGGGCCCAGGGCGGCAGCCGCAGCCTCCTCGCCCCGCCCCGCCCCGCCCCGCCCCCGCGCCGCGTCCCCGGCAGGGCCGAGACCCCGAAGCCGCCCCCCAAACGCGGGAGTGCGGGTGTCGCGCCCCCGCGCCCCAGCACTCACCTCTGATCACCTCCACCACCAGCGGGATCCCCGCGCCCTCCCGGCTCATGACTCTGCCTCGGCGGCATCGGGAAGGCGGGAAGGCGGGGCGGAGGTAAGGCCCGGGCGTCGACCCGGGACCGCCCGCCGGGAGGGGAGGCGCAGCCGCGACCGCACCCCCGGAGTGAAGCAAACAGAAAGTTGGAAGGGCGGCGCCCAGCCACAGCCCCGGCCCTCCTCGGGGCCTGCCCGCCCCGCGCCTCGGATCCTCTCGGACCGGACCGCACCGCACCACACGGAGGGCGGAGGGCACGGGGCGGGGGCGGGGCGGGGCGGGGCGGGGGCGGGGGCGGGGGCGCGGGGCCCGGCCGGGGCTGAGCCTTGGCCGCCGTGGGGCCCCGCCGCTCTGGTCTCGAGGTCCGGCTGCAGCCTCGTCAGCAAGTGGCTCCAGCCGCCATTAAGGGGACTCTCAGCGGAGAGGGACTGGGCGAGGGCCTGCCTGGGGCGCGGGGGGCGCGGGGGGCGCGGGGACCTCCCGCAGCCACGCGCTCAGCGGCCGCCAGGGGGCACCACGGCCCGGACGGGACAGGCGGGGGCGGGGCGGGGCGGGGGGAGGAGTCGGAGTCGGGCGCTAGGCCTGGACGCCGTCCGCAGCCCAGCAGCTCGGCTCAGCAGCTCGGGCCTCCGGGCGCAGACCCCCCGGGCGCAGGCTCGGGGAGCGCCGTCCCGTCTCAAATCGGCTCCCGAAAACCGTTCAGGACGCAAAGGTAAACCTACAAACAGGCCAGGCGTTCCTCTAAAGCCTTACATTTCGCCTCAGAAAAGCATTGGAATGGGTGAAAAACAAAAATTCGGACACAATACTAGGCATCTATTTAAAGTATTGTCTAAGTCTATGTTACTGTGTTAATCTCAAGTGAAAAAACTTAATGTCCCGATTTTGTTATATATACTGGTGCTGAGGCCGTGGGTGTTTTACATTTGCCCTACGGAAAAGTGTTGCTTTCTTTATCCATCAAAAAACTTGCAATGACTCTCCCTTACAGAGAAAGGCAATACAGTAACAACTCTTTCCCCCAAATCACTTATAGTCTCCATACAACATGCACATTATATCACAGTATATGCATCTTTTTATCAGAAGTAAGCCTGCATACCTCCTAACCTTATTCTAAAATTTCCTGATGGATCAAAGATTTTAAATGGGAAAGACAAAACAATGAATTATTTCTGTACTCTTCAACTTGGCCTTTCTCAATGAAACAAAATATAAAAGCCATAAGAAAATCGACTATTAATGCACATTTTTAAAATGGTCTTCATGGCAAATAAGAGACACAATGGGAAAAAAAAAATTTTTTAATAGTTCTTTCTTTGCAAGAGAGAAAGAGAACATGAGCTGAGAGGAGAGGCAAAGGCAGAAGAAGCAGGCTCTTGCTGATCAAGGGGACGGGACAGATTCGGGGCTCTATCCCAGGACCCTGAGACCATGACCTGGCAGATGCTTACCCCTTGAGCCACCCAGGGGCCCCTGGAAAAATATTTTAAAATTCATCTCAAGTTGATACTGAACTTCAAAAAAAAAAAAATACAAACTGAAACTACAAGATACTAGTTTACCTTCAGACTGGCAAAAATCAAAAGAATTTGATAAGACATTGTGTTGGTGAGTCTGTGGAGAAACAGGCACTTTCTCTCACGTTTCCTGTGGGTACGAATATAAACTGGGACAACTTCCCTGAAGGGTAAGGAAGGGCAACTTGGCAGAAATTTTCAAGACTGAAGACTGGCAAGGTAGGGCGCACTTGGGTGGCTCAGCGGAGCAAGAGGCTGTCTGATTCAGCTCAGGTCAGGAGCTCGCTCAGACCTCAGGGTCACATTACCAGCTTCCTGCTCAGTGGGGAGCCTGCGGATGCCTCTGTCCCGCCACCCCCCTCTGCCTTGTGCACCTGTGAGCAGGCTGGGCTCTCTCAAGTAAATAAATAAAATCCTTAAAAAAGAGTGCCAAGATAGACTACTATTTAAATACTACCATTTCTACTGTTTATCTGAGTGAATGTAAAGCATATATACACATTTGTGTGACTGTGTATGAAACCCTGCATAGCAAATCTCTGGAAGGATATACAAGAAACTGGTAGCAGTGGATGCCTTTTATAGGGGGAAACTGGGTGTCCAGAAACACAAAAGGGCAAGTGAGATTTATGCCTTTTAGAACTTAAGGTTTTGTACCAAAATTAAGAAGCTTTTGAAAAGTGAACGTGCAGGCTGACCATGTTTTTCCAAAGCCAACTCTTCATCATGATACAAAGCATATTGTGAGCATAGCACTTTGCGCACATTTAAAAAAGAGAAATAGTTTAGTAACTTCTTTTGATTTGTACCTATATGTATCTTGAAATCCAGTTTCTTTTAACAAACCCAAATAAAACTGGGAATACCTAGAAGGAAGTGGGGAAGAGGTTTTTATATATTACAGGGAAGAAAAAAAGAATCGCTGATTTTTGATATGCAATTGTCCTTGTAGAGTATATTCTCAATATTCTATTGTTAGAATAATATTGTAATTAACTGCTACAGAGACTAGAGTGCTACAATGAGAGCTATTTATTCAAAACCTGGAGCTAGAAACAGGGATCTTTACAAAGTTTTGCTTAAAGGTTCATGATTAAACTTATAAACCTACTGTAAACCCATGTATCTTCCATTTAATGTCTCTGTTGTCAAAAACAGAAAACTAAAGTTTTAAAGTAATAAACCTTCTTGTCTATACATTATACATATCTGTCACATAATGTTGCCTCTCTTGCTTCTCTGAGAAATGAAGGAAATGTTAACAGAAACATTCAATATCCTTGTGCCAAAGTTGTCGTTCTTGATTTGGCTTTTCAGCCTCCAGTTTGCTACTTCTTCCTTTAATAACTATGTTAAATAAATGAAAAAACGTTTTCCTGCATAACAGCTGTAGATATTTGGGGATGCCTGGGTGGCTCAGCAGTTGAGCATCTGCCTCTGGCTCAGGTCATGATCCCTGGGTTGTAGGTAGGATGAGTCCCACATCAGGCTCCCCACAGGGAGCCTGCTTCTCCCTCTCCCTATGTCTCTACCTCTCTCTGTGTGTCTCTCATGAATAAATAAATAAAATCTTTAAAAAAATTGTAGATATTTGGGAATAATTAATCAAACAGAGGGGTATGTTCTAAACCAAGTGAGAAGTATATGGAGGAGTCAGGTGGCATTGATAATATGGTATATACACCACTTTTTAACAGAAAAGATGACAATTTCTATTTGGACCTCATAGACACTATGGACTTCCTACTATTTCTCTTCCTACTATTTACCGCTGGTACTGACACTTCACAGATCCTGGCAGAGCAGCTAGAGACATGAACAGCTTTCCTACAGCATAAGGGAGATCACCTACAAGACAAGCAGAAAGGAGGATTCATATACCTACGCAACAAAAGAGAACAGGTAAAAAAAAAACAAAACAAAAAAAACAGCCTCCACCTAAACACTGATTGTCCCTGAGAGAGGACCAGCAGACATCAAACTCTCATCTGTATTATGATAGTTACACAACTTTAAGGGGAAGGAGTAACCAAGGGGAGCAGGGGAAGAAATGTTCATGAAAGTACTGATTTAAAAAAAGAAAACGGGCATCTGGGTGGCTCAGCCAGTGAACCATCAGCCTTTGGCTGGGGTCATGATCCCAGGGTCTTGGAATGGAGCCACACTGGGCTCCCTGTTCGCTTCTCCCCTTCCCCCTGCTCGTGCTCTCTCATTCTTTCCTGCTCATGCTCTCTAAAAATGAATATTTTAAAAAAATGTTTATAAAGAAAATAATGACAGCGAGCATAGAGAATTTAGTGTCACATACTGCATTAATAATAAGCTCTTTACAACCTATGTGGTAGATACACTACTGCTACCAACAGTGTATCTTCCAGGAAAGGAAACCTAACCCTAAAGAGGCCAAGTGCCTAACCTAAAAGCAAGGTCACAAAACCTGTAGTAAAGTAGCAGAATTAAGACAGACTATTAGACTGAAACCTAAGATTTTTAAAATCCCTGACTCAGAGCCCAGTCCTAATATCAAGCAAGAATAATTAAAACAATATGATTTTAGCACAGCAATCATTCCTATCATTACAATAACTGGAAGTTCTGGCTGATGCCAAGATAAGAAAAAGAAATGAGAGAGACGAATTGGAAAGGAACCAACTGTCCTTATATATAGACAATGATTATCTTCCCCCAAAATACAAGAGAATCTGTAGACAAACTACTAAATAATCTAATAAACTTTTGCAAAGTTTCTAGGTATACATGGTTAACATACAAAAACCAATTGTATATACCTGTAATAACCAATTATGAAATATAATTTAAAAAACCATGTGCATCTCCTATGGAAAGGTAAAGCAGGTTTATAATTGAAAAAACTCACTATCACAAAGATGGTGATTACCCTCAAACTAAAGGCAATTCTTACTAAAATAATAGAGCTGATCCTAAAATTAATCTAAAGACCACAGGGCCAAGAAGAACTGAAACCACTTTGTTTTTTTGTTTTTTTTTTGTTTTTTTAAATTTTTATTTATTTATGATAGAGAGAGAGAGAGAGAGAGGGAGAGAGAGAGGGAGAGAGAGGGGGCAGAGACACGGGCAGAGGGAGAAGCAGGCTCCATGCACTGGGAGCCCAACATGGGATTCAATCCTGGGTCTCCAGGATCGCGCCCTGGGCCAAAGGCAGGCGCTAAACCGCTGCGCCACCCAGGGATCCCTGAAACCACTTTGAAAATGAAAAGGAAGGAGGTCCTTGCCCTACCAAATAGTAAAACTGAATTTAGGTACTGCAGTATTGGCCCAGTAAGAGGCCACATATGCATGGAAACTTCACATATGGTGGAGATGGAATTACAGATCATTAGAAAAAGTAAGAATAGTCAATACACAGTATGGGGATAAATGGATGTGCATATTGCCAGGGATGGTAGGAGAAGATGGATCCTGATCTCGCATCATATGCCACCAGTCCCCCAAAAAGAAAAAAATCTCGGGTGGATTACAAGCCTAGATACAAAAAGAAAGCTTTAAAAGTTTTAGAATATAGAAAAGTATAACAGTGAAGGGATGGGTTTCTTTAAAAAACAAGACATAAAAGGTACCAACTATAAAGCAAAAATTTAAGAAATTTGGTCACATTAAGATTTAATGTGTCCCTTCAATACAAGACCCCATAAATAAAATTTAAAAAGATAATTCACACTAGGAGAAGGCAGGTACAATGCACAAAACCAAAAGGGATTAGTATTAAAATTTACAACCAAATATAAGTGAAAGAGAAAAAAGCTAACACCCAAATAAATAAATGGGCAGAAGATGAGAGTAAGAAATTCACAAAAGAAGAAACAAAACTGTCCTTTTCTGATCTTCTTTTTAGGACGTATGAGTATGAGGATGGTTTTAGTTTATGCTATGCCTTGTGATGAAGCGCGCTAATTGTTCAGGAAAAGCTATGGCAAAAACTAACCCTGAAATCTTAATGACTTAGTTCACTACGACAAAAGCTTATTTCTTCTCGGTGCTACATGTCCATCATCAGTAGGAGGGTGAAAGAGGCTGTATTCTACAGAGTCATGCAAGGATCCAGGATGATAACGGCTCCATCAGTCAGCAGATGCACCATCTGGAATTTACCCTGTGGTTGGTTGTCTGATGTGCCAGTGACTGCTTACATAAGTAACTCCAGTTGCCTGCAGACCTAAATGCAAACAGATATAAATCAACTCCCACAAATTTATCAGTAATAATGCCTACATTTTTTTATCTGTTTAACTCCTGTGTTCCTCTATCAGTTGGTCTGGAACTAAGGTAAGGAAAAGAGTAATCTTATCTAAAGAGATCCAAACATCCTCCCCCAAGGTTACGTTAATCTCCATACTCACCTATTATTTCTGAAATATTTTATAAGTGAATTTTTTTAAGGGAAGCCATTAGAAGAACTATAAAGGTTTTCACACCTTCCAAATCACTAGAGCCAGAGACAATGAAGCTAAGAAAATGTAATCAAGGCACCAAACAACTAGGAAAAACATGGCAAACAGAAAACAGAATGAGATGGTAGAAGTAAGTCCAAATGTACTACTACTAATAAAATGTAAACTACTTAAATTCATCTCTAAGATTTTCCAGTTGAGTTTAAAAATATATGTTTAATAAAGACTACTAAAAGCCTTACAGAGAAAATTTAAACGAAAGGATAGAATATAGTTCCTTATCTTATTACACTTTGTTTTACTGCACTTGACAGATACTATGATTTTTGCAAATTGAAGTTTTGTGGCAACGCTGCTTTAAGCAATCTCTTGGTGCCATTTTTTCTAACAGCATTTTCTCACTTTGTGTGTGAGTGTCACAACTTGGTATTCAATTATTTCAAACATTTTCATTATTATTTGATATGGTGATCTGTGATCTTTGATGTTACTACTGTAATTGTTTCGGGATGCCACAAACCACATCCATCTAAGACAGTGAACCTAGTCAATAAATGTGTGTATTGTCTACTCCACCAACTAGCCATCTCCTCACCTCTCTCAGGCCTCCTTATTGCCTGAGACACAACGATATTGAAATGAGGCCAATTAATAACCCTACAATGGCCTCTAAGTGTTCAAGTGGAAGGAAGAATAACACATCCCTTACTTTAAATCAAAAGGTAGAAATTACTAAGCTTAGTGAGGAAGGCATGTCAAAAGCTAAGGCAGGCTGAAATCTAGGCCTCTTGCACCAAACAACAGAGCTGTGAATGCAAAGAAAAAGTTCTTGAAGAAAATATAAAGCACTATTCCACCGAACACATTAATGACAATAAAAGTGAGACAGCCTTATTATGGATTTGGGGAAAGAATGTGTGGTACTCCGTAGAAGATCACACCAGTCATAACATTCCCTTAGACCAACACCTAAGCCATAGCAAGGCCCTATCTCTCCAATTCTGTGAAGGCTGAGAGAGATGAGGGGAGGTTGCAGCAGAAACTCCTGAAGCTAGCAAGAGGTTGTTTTATAAGGTTTACAGAAAGAAGCCATCTCCATGACATACAAGTCCAAGGTGAAGCAGCAAGTGATCCAGGAGATCTAACTAAGGTAATTCATGAAGATGGCTATACTCAACAACAGACTTTCAATGCAAATGAAATAGCCTTCAACTGGAGGATGTCATTTAGGACTTTCATAGCTGGTGAAAAAGCCAATGCCTGGCTTCAAAGGCCAGGCTGACTCTCTTCTTAGGGGCTAACATGGCTGGTAATTTTCAGTTGAAGCCACTGTTCCTTTACCTTTCTGAAAATCCAAGGGCCCTTAAGAAATATACTAAATCTACTCTGTCTGTGCTCTACAAATGGAACAATGGAGCCCGGATGGCAGCACATCTGTTTACAGTATGGTTTACTGAATATTTTAAGCCCACTCTTGAAACCTACTGCTCAGAAAAAAGATCCTTTCAAAATATTACTGCTCAAAAAAAAAAAAAAAAATATTACTGCTCATTGGGACACCTGGGAGTGTCTGTCTTTGGCTCAGGGCGTGATCCCGGTCACGGGATCGAGTCCCACATCAGGCTCCCTGCGAAGAGCCTGCTTCTCCCTCTGTCTGTGTCTCTGCCTCTCTCTCTGTATCTCATGAATAAATAAATAAAAATCTTTTAAAAAAATATTACTGTTCATTGACAATGTTCTGGGTCACTCAAGACCTCTGGTGGAGATGTACAAGGAGATAAACATGTTCACATCCGGTAACAAAACATCCATTAAGAAACACATTTTAGGGATCCCTGGGTGGCGCAGTGGTTTGGCGCCTGCCTTTGGCCCAGGGCGCGATCCTGGAGACCCGGGATCGAATCCCACATCAGACTCCTGGTGCATGGAGCCTGCTTCTCCCTCTGCCTGTGTCTCTGCCTCTCTCTCTCTCTGTGACTATCATAAATAAATAAATAAAAAAGGAGAATTATTAAAAAAAAAAAAAAAGAAAAGAAACACATTTTATAAGACTATAGCTGCCATAGATAGTGGTTCCTCTGATGGATTTGGACAAGGTAAGTCAAAAACCTTCTGGGAAGGATTCACTTTATAGATGCCATTAAGAACATTTATGACTCATGGAAAGAATCATTAACATTCATTAACATTCATTAACTTCATTGTTGTCCTATTTTAAGAAATTGCCCCAGCCACCCAACATTCACAACCACCACCCTCATCAGTCAGCAGCCATCCTCACTAAGGCAAGATTCTCCACAATCAAAAAGATTTTGGGTCACTTAAATCTCAGATGATGGTTAGTATTTTTTAGCAATAAAGTATTTTTTAATTAAGGTATGCACATCGAGGGATCCCTGGGTGGCGCAGCGGTTTGGTGCCTGCCTTTGGCCCAGGGCGCGATCCTGGAGACCCGGGATTGAATCCCATGTCGGGCTCCAGGTGCATGGAGCCTGCTTCTCCCTCTGCCTGTGTCTCTGCCTCTCTCTCTCTCCATCATAAATAAATAAATAAATAAATAAATAAATAAATAAATAAATAAATATTTTTTAAAAAAGGTATGCACATCGGGATTTTTAGACGTAATGATATTGTACATTTAAGAGACTAGACTATAGTGCTAACATAACATTTATATGCACAGGAAACCAAAAGGTTCATTTGATTTGCTTTATTGTGATATTCACTGGGTTGCAGTGGTCTGGAACTGAACCTAAACATACCTCCAAACATCTCTGTGGTATGCTTGTAGAATTCATAGCAAAAAGCAATAAAAAGATGAACATGTTTCATGATTAAAGATATAACCTACCAAGAGATTACAATGATCACATCTTATGAAAATAGATATAAAATCTATAAAGCAAAACTAGTGAAAATAGGAGAAATTAATAAATCCATAATCATAAAACACTAACATACCTCCAAAAAATAATCATAAAACACTAACATACCTCCAAAAAATAAAATAAAATAACATACCTCCAAAAAATCAGAAGTTTGATCAGTAAATATAGAATACTGTTTCAACAGAGAATATAAACTTTTCAAATAGGATATACACTGAAGTCATCATGTATTAAGCTCAAAAGGAAATCACAAGAAATTCTGGAAAGAAGAACCATATATGCAGACCATACAATGACCAGAATACAATAATATTTGAAACTTCTTGATGAAAGGATAACACAAAAAATCTATTTCTAAATAACTTGCAACATAGAGAAATTAATGCAGAATTCAACACAAGTACTTTAAAATTAATGTAAGAATTCATACTAAAATCTGTGGAATATGGTTAAATAAAATTCCAAGCATTCAA
This sequence comes from Canis aureus, assembly GCF_053574225.1. Classification (NCBI taxonomy): domain Eukaryota; kingdom Metazoa; phylum Chordata; class Mammalia; order Carnivora; family Canidae; genus Canis; species Canis aureus. The sequence continues at coordinate 70,809,436 of NC_135611.1, read as the reverse complement.
GATTATAGCCATAATACAAACCATTTTAGGGACCCTGGGTGGCTCAGCGTTTGGGTGTCTGCCTTCAGCTCAGGGCATGATCTCAGGGCCCAGGGATCAAGTCCCACGGGCTCCCTGCATGGAGCCTGCTTCTCCCTCTATGTCTCTGCCTCACTCTGTGTGTCTTTCATGAATAAATAAACAAAACCTTTTTAAAAAAATACAAACCATTTTAGAAAACTGGCAGCATCTAGGAGCACCTGGGTGGCTCAGTCAGTTGGGTGTCCACAACTCTTGGTTTCAGCTTGGTGGTGGTCATGGGGTCATAGGGGATAGAGTCCCATGTTCAGGCTCTGCACTTGGTAGGGAGTCTGCTTGGGATTCTTTCCCCTCCCTCTCCCTCTTACCAGCACTCTCTCTCTCTCTTTCTCTCAAATAAATAAATCTTACAAAAAAAGAAAAGAAGGATGGGGCACCTAGGTGGCTCAGTCATTAAGCAACTAAGTCTTTAGTTCCACTCAGGTCAGATCTCAGGGTTTTAAGATGGAGCCCCACATCAGGCTCTACACTCTGCAGGGAGTGTCCTTGAAATTCTTTCCCTCTGCCCTCCCCCGCACTCTCTCTCTAAAATGGATAAATTCTTTAAAAAAAAACCTGGCAGTATCCATAAAAAATGAACACCACACATTTTATGATTTAGTACTTCCACTTCTAGATATATATAACAGAAACATATACATTCACTAAGAAATATCCAAAAAGAGGGTCATAGAATCATTTGAAAATAATGATCAAAACCAAAAACTGAAAACAAACCAATGTTCAGAAATACTAAGACTGAAACACTGATACTTGCTCACAATGGCATATTAAATAGCAATAAGAATGAATGAACTATGACCATGTACAATTATCACAGATGACCCTCACAAACATACTGTTTACTGAAAGGAGTCAGACATCAAAGAGTACATATAGTATGATTCCATTTATATAGATTTTAAAACCAGACAAATCTTTGGCAATAAAAAATTAGGATGTTTATCCTTGGAAGGGTTAGTGATTAGGAAAGGGCACAAAGGGGTAGTCTCTAGGGTGTGGTGATGTTCTGTTTCTCAGTCCATGTTCAGTTATTTACCCATGATGTACACAAGCTATCAAGTTGTTCATTTTGTGCACATTTCTGTGTATTACTATATACGTATATATGTATACGTAACATGAATATGTATATATGATTAAAATAAATAAGTTTAGTTATGTTATACTCAATAAAAAGTTATAATGTAGTAACTGTGGTCCACCAGCCTGGGTCACAATAGCAAGGAGATTTAGAACAGGTTTTACCTCACCAGTGATGGCTATGTGTCATGAACACAAAATATACCTTTGCTTGTTACATTCCACTAAGATTTTTGGAGTTGTAATCACAACATAACCTAGCCTATCCTGATACTTATCTTCAGATGTGTAAGAAAAGTGTTTAACTAAAACACAAAATGCAAAAGCTATAAAGAGAAAGGACT